>NW_011948417.1:7300431-7336297 GCF_000503995.2 Ceratosolen solmsi marchali
GGCGGATAATGGGGACGCGAGCTTAGGGTAATGAATCTTTTCTGCCCTACAAAAAAAAAAAACGAAAAAAAAAATGAAAAAGAAGGAAAAAGAAAAAAAAAGTAAAAAGAGGTGGACCAAAGAGGCTCTGGTATCTTCGGACCGGATTAATAGTTGACGAGTAACACGCTCTACTTCTCAGTCACTTTAATACTGGAGTTGGCCAATGCCCCCTCAATAAGCTAATTTGTAATCGGCCAATCTTCCAGCCGAGTTTCTTTATAGTTGTTTCATATAGAACTCAGCAACAGCCGAATCCTCTCGACTTCCTGACGGGCCTTCTCTCGCCGTTCAAAGTCCCAATGAAGGTATGGCCGAAGAATGGGAGCGATTATTACTCATTCACGTGCGCGTTCAGCGCTGCTGATCGCTCGCGTCCTCCACCCTTTGATCGCTCAATTCGCGTCGATAAGAAAGAAATAGATGGTGATGTCGTGCGAGGGAGGTGGGTCGAGGAGTGCGTGCGTGCGTGCGTGCATGCGTGCGTGCATGCGTGCGTGTGATGCGAGCGTGCTGTGTGCGAGGTAGAGAGAGAGAGAGAGAGAGAGAGAGAGAGAGTGTGTGTGTGTGGGTGTGTGTGGGTGTGGGTGTGTGTGTGTGTCTGGGAGAGTGAGCGGTTGAGTGAAAGAGAGGAGAGCGTTATCGCATCGATGCGACGTTACAGCGCTTATTAGCCAAGAAAAAAGAAAATTGTTAAATAAACGTGAGCTATTATTAAAGGGATGTACGGTAAGAAGCTTAACATTAAGAAATGTTGTATCGACCGTGCGACGATAAGCGACTCTAATTTCATAAATAATTTCATTTATCTAAAATACCGAGTTGACGATTATGGACTTCCGTGAAACTTTATAAACAAATTTATATATAAAAAAAAAAAAATTGTACCGAAACAAACAAGTAAGAAATAATTTTTTTTATTTATTTGCTTAAAATTACGTACAAAGGTATAATATTTTGCTTTCAAAGAACAAATGATTTCCAGCGTCGGATAAATTATGTTTTTTAAATTAATCACTTGTCAATTCGTAATCCCTATGATATATGGAGTAGATTCGTATATTGTATTGTTACATACTCACGAGCGCGCGCGCGCCCGGGCGCGTTCACATATGTGTAAATATTTTATATAATCCATTATAAAATTATTGCTGATAATTCAAAATAATAAACAGACATCATCATAAATACATCATCCATTTTGTCCTTAACGCTTATAAAATCTTTATCCGCCTACCTCACTGTATTACAAAATTTTAATTGGTAATTAATGATTCGGTTCAAAGTAAAAGTATATTTACTCTTGTTTATCCACCCATATTTTTCCAATTATGCCCAGAGTTCCTTGAATCAACATTTACTCTAATATAAACATTGCATAAACTATTTTTATGTTGAAATTAAATCTAGAAATTCATTTTTAAAATCTTGAATCAAAAAATAAAAAAACTTATACAAACGTTTAATCTAACGTAAATTTGGCATTCACATTAAAATAAACATTCCAATTTTCGTAATAACGTCCATACAAGCTTTATAAGTATTATAAAATTGTAATTAATCTTGAGTAAAACAACAATATTATAAATATTTTCATAATAGCGTTTATAAGATTATATTAGTCTTGAGATATTCATTTTTAATAACCCATTTATTAACTAAGATTCTGTTTTTGATGAATAGAATAGAAGAAAATAAACCTTTGTAAATGATCTAAATTTCAATTGTAACTAATTAAATCACATTTTTATTTAAATAATAATTTTTATAATATTTTTAATGAATTATTTTTTAATTAGTACTATCTTTTAATAAGGCCCATAGGTTCTACGTACCTAAATATCTTATTTCCTAACTTGTGTCTAGTCAATAACATTTGAAAACATGTCGAGTATGTATATAACATATAGTTATGTGGATATAACTGTTGCGATTCCGCTGACCCTTCTTATATTTATTCGGATTTAACGTCATTTGATAGCAAGACTATCCAAATGACAATTGCGCGCATTTCGTAGAAAATTATATACAATATAAAAGTACATTTATGCATGTCATATTACCTGTAATTTTTTAATAATTTTTTATTTGGATTGAATAAGACGTAAGTCATTTTCGATTGTTAATTTAAAATTAGCATATCTGTTTGTTTGTTTGTTTTTTTTTTATAGAAATTTAATTTTCACTTAAATGTTTGATATGGAAAGTAATATTATATTATAAATATGGTGTATACTCTCAATTTTTACGCTTTAAAATCGTGAAACATGTTTTTAAAACCTTTTTGATTTAATAACATTATCCGATTTTAATTTACGTTTATTCTAGTTATTTATTGATTAGTTCATGAAAATATCATAACTCCTTACGCGTATTCTAGTATTTATTTTTCATTATGAAAATGAAAAATTATAAATAATGTTTTATTTAAATGCTCACAATTACAAGCTTAAATACTGGATGATAAAAATTTTAATTTGTCAAGTTAAAGTTCTGAGCACATGAGACCTTAGTAAAAACTTTACTTAGATCTTAAAAAGCTATCTTTTCTTTTACATTACAAAATAGAACATCTTTTTTCTTAAAAAAAATATATTATTTAACAAAAATTGAACTGATATAATATCCAATATACGTAGCTCGAATTTACAATACATTTACATTGAATTTTATGAAAATACGATTCAAACTATTTAAATAAAATAGTTTTAATTTAATGAAAAAATTGCCAATATAAAGAATATACATTCGAAATACATAGATTTTATTTTATAAAATACAAGTGTAGATAAAAAAGGGGGCTAAATTTAAAATTAAATTTTGACATTAACAGATGTTTTACCGATATTCAATTGTATTAACTAACTAGCTTTGTTAAATTATGAGTGGAATATTACTTTTTATTAAAAATTAAAATGTTGATAAGGTTTTGACATTATTATATAAGGTAAATGCCCAGTATTCTCATTATTTGTACGTAAATTATAATAATTTCAATATTAAGAAGTAAATTTTATTTTGAGATTTTATTACTGAATCGATATCTTAACATTAATATTTAAAGCACAAAAATATTGAAATTATAGATTACTGTTGAATATAATGTAGATGATTACTAAGTTTGCAGAATATTCGAACACAATGAATTTTACAAAATACTTAATTTTAATACTATTTATTTGGAAAAACAGTACAGACTCTATTATTTATTTATGTATTTATTTGAACAATACAGACTCTATTATTGTGTATAAAAATAATTTTTTTTTTTCAAATATATTTTGTATGTTGTTGATAAATCTTGCTAACTGTAAGAGCTTAAAATATTATAACATAACTTTTTTATATTTTAATATAATTGTTATATAGAATAAAAATATTATATTTAAACTCAATTGTATCAATAATAGATTATTTATAGACCTTGAATTTGCTATATTCATAAATTATAAAATTATTTATATAACGACCTCAATACTCTAAAAAGCGATTCTCAAAAACTGTAAATTGCATAAAGTTAACCGTCAAACTTGCTAGGTATGTGTACAACGAATTATTCAATCTAAAAATCTTATTCTAAAAATTGTGCCTGGCAAGTTTGTAAAAATTGTATCCGTTTTATAATTGTGTATGTATACATAATATATATTATTTATTATGTATAATATTTGAATGTATCTTAATATTAATGAAGTCCTAAAATATTATGAGATTCTCTTCGATTTACTTCTTCTAATCTAAATAAATCATTCAAATAACCCATACCTCTTATTTTTCGCTAACTCGCGAAATTTATTGACTGTGTAGATTATCAATTCTAACTGCTCGCAATCGGCAGGAATAATGCTAGAATTTTTTTTGTATCGTTTTATATTGAATCTTACATTTTTACTATCATACCTATGACAAAATAATCACTATTTTTCTTATTTTATATTAGTTTCATTTTTAATATTGACAAGTTTCAATATACAATAAAATTATTTATGAAATTTTTATAACTAAATTTTTTTAAGTTAATAACATCATAATAAAAAATTTTTAAAAATAACAATGATACATTACCCCTTTTCTAATTACTGTCACATGATAAGAATTTTCAAATATAATACTAGGCAATCGTTTTTATAATTATTATAACGTGTTTATTATAAAATTAATTTGAAAAGGATAGCGATTATTTTTAGTAGCCAATTTAGATATCAAATGAAGTATATATTATTATTATTCATTATTAAAAATAATCAATTATAAAACATTAAATCAATTAAATATTATTTTTGTAAAATAAAATGGCTTATTGAAACTCTGTGGTATAAAAAAATATAAATAACTCTCATGATTATACAACATTTTTTATACTATTATAATATCTTAATTAAAAGAAGAAAAATATTCTAATATTCTTTAAAATATTTGGATTTTAATTTTAATACTAGTTAGATGTACATATGAATAATATTCATTTGAATCCTTAAAACATGTTATTTAAATAATCCGTAATAATCAATATATAAAGAAGTAATTATTTTGATGTAAAAATTGTAATTTATAGGTGACTGTGAGAAGTTTCTTAAAAAGTGTGCCAATTCTCTGGAGTTGCCCATAACAGTTTACTATATGAGTGGCGGTTCTACATGCAAAAATCCTATTATTGTTATAACATGGATCGGAACTGACTCGTCTTTGCCATCGATTTGCCTCAACAGTCATATGGATGTTGTTCCAGTTTTTCCCGTAAGTTTTTACATTTATTTGATATAATAAACTAAAATTATATTTATTACTTATTTAAATATTGCAGAAACATTCAGTAAATCTTTCAACTATTTATACTTCAATTTTTATTACCTGCATTTTATTTATATGTTAATACTTGTAAAGTAATTAATCATATTGTTATTTAAAATATTATTTTTATAAAATGATATGGAATTTTCAAATTAACAATCGATATCTAAATTAATTGGTAATGGATAATTTATTTTATTCAAGACATTTATAGAGAGATAATTGCATCTGTACTGGATGTATAATATTGTAATATGCAATTATATCAGTAATTTATAATTTCGATTTTTGAAGATACATTCAAGTATTTTATTTTTTCAATTTTCTATTTTCTAAATCATTTTAATAATTTTTGTTCAATATTTTCTTTTTTTTTTTTTATTATAATTATATATAAATTTTTCATCAATATCAATTGATTGTTGTAATGTCATTGTGAAATCTAATAGAAATCTATCCATATTCTGAAGTATTGCACCATTAATTGATATTATTTAATCTTATTTATAATGTAATAATTTTATGAAATTATATTCATCTTCCATATTAAACAAATGTGTTCTCTTGCAATTACTTTATTAATAATTCATTTTCATTTTAACAATTGAAGAAACTTGTTTAGTTATTTTCTAATATAAAAATTGTGTGTAATTAAAGTAATTAAATTTTATAGGAATATTGGACCCATGATCCATTTGGAGCCGAAATGGATGATAAAGGAAATATTTATGCTCGGGGAAGTCAAGATATGAAATGTGTTGGAATTCAATATTTAGAGGCTATTCGTCGGATGAAATTAAATGGACAAAAATTAAAAAGAACAATTCATATTACTTTTGTACCTGAAGAAGAAGTCGGAGGAATAAATGGAATGAGAGATTTTGTTAAGACAAATGATTTTAAAAATTTGAACATTGGTTTTACCTTAGACGAGGGTGTTACCAGTCCAACAAATAATTATTATTTATTTCATGGTGAAAGGTCTATTTGGCAAATTGAAGTCCATTGTCCTGGAAATGCAGGTCATGCATCTTTATTATTAGATAATACTCCAGGTGAAAAATTGCGAGTTATTATCGACAAATTTATGGACTTTAGAGCAGAACAAAAAGCTAAACTTTCTAATCCGAACAAACAGATAGGAGATGTTACTTCGGTTAATCTAACACAAATTGCAGTATGTATCTTTTAATTATATTAATATAAGTATTATTGGTTTTTCTATTTATTTACAATTAATTAAATTACAGATTATTAGTAATAAAATTATTAGAGTTTATTGAATGTTTATATTAAAAATGTTATTTTATTCATAATATATTATATAATACTTAAAATAATATTCATAACTTGTTATCTTGGAAATATTAAAATTTATTCTATTATTAATAAGAAGAGATATTTAAACTTTTCAGTTTAGATACAATAAAGAAAACGACTGAAACATTTGCAAATATTATTTTTCTATTATAAATGTTTACATTATATATTATTCTGAAAAAGTGGTTTACAATAGATGAGGCAAATTTCTTTTTTTGACAATATTTTAACTATTGTTGTATTGAAATTGATTATAAAATGAATTATAGTATATTAGAATAAAATAAATACACTACAATTTGTTTAGCTTACATAATTAATTTGCATTATACATGCTATACCAAATTATTTACCAATCTTATGTTATAACCATTCATTAGCAGATAAATTAATATACAGTCATTAATAACATATAATGTTTAGTAATTGTTAATTCTCATAACGTTTGAAAAAAAGTTTAAAAATAAATAAGATAAATTTAATGATCTGGTAATTTCATGTTTATAATAATATTTATGGAATAAATATACTTTTCAATTTTACTATTTAAAATAAATATATTAATGTAAATAGCTGTTCATGAGACATTAAATTTTTTGTGCAGTCAAAGTACAAATTATCATAAGAATATTTGTATTTTTAAGTGATAAGATAAATTATAAACATTTATTTTAATATTTCTATTAGTTTATACAAAATTTACTTTTTTATTTTGTTTTTTGTTTGAATAAATATTTTAATTATGAATAAAGATTTTTTCATGGCAATAAAAATCTTTATAAATAATTTCAACCTTCATTTTTATGGTGATTAATTAAAATCTATAATAGATCTATAATATAATTTATAGAAATCATTTTCTATTCATTATATTACTTAGCTTTTAACATATTCTGTTTATATTTACATGTCTGATATTAAAGGATTAAAATGTGTAAGTATATTTAATAATTATGTTTTTCAATAATCTTGTTAAAAATCAATGTGTATAGTAAGTGATTGTTAGTGTAGATTTTTAATAAATAAATAATATTTTCTTTTATATTTCAGGGTGGTGTACAAAATAATGTCATTCCAAGTTCACTCTTCGTAGTTTTTGATATCCGCATAGACACTAATACTGATCATAAAACTTTTGAAGACATGTTGAATAAGTGGTGTGAGGAAGCAGGTGAAGGAATATATATTAAATTTATTCAAAAAGAAAAGTTTGTTGAAGTTACTAAACTAGACGAAACTAATCCATTTTGGTTAGCCATGAAAAAGTCATGCGATAAACAAAATATCAACCTCGAAATTGGTATTTTCCCAGGAGGAACTGACAGTCGCTTCATAAGAGACGTAAGAAAATAATTTATTTTCATTATTTTAATACTATTATTTTTCCTTGATAAATTCATAACTAATGTAATTGCATTGATAGATTGTAGGTACATTAAAAAAATTAATAAATGTATTGGATTATATAATTCTATTATTAATAAGATTTTACTATTCTGTATCACTCAGAGAGTATTTCATTTTTTGTGATAAATTTATTTGTAAAATTAAATACTTTTAAAATAGATTAAACATTAGAATATACTATTAATTATTTAATTAATTGATAAAACTATTTTATCAGATAAAATATATTTTACTTACATAGACATTGTGAAATATTCTTATACCAGATTGTTAAAAAAATTATTTAATTTATATTAAGTAATTATAAAGTACTCTACCCTATTTATATTTATTAATAATATTTCATTGAAATAATAAATGATTTTTTTACAGCTTGGAATTCCAGCCATTGGTTTTTCACCAATAAATAACACAAAAATATTGCTTCATGATCATGATGAATATTTAAACAAGGATGTGTTTCTTCGTGGAATTGAAATATATATGGATATTATTGCTTCAGTAGCTAGTGTTTAGATTTTATCGTTATTTAAAATAGAATATTAAAGGATTCAAGTTTTATATACAACACGAGACCAACTATTATAAAAATAAGTTTTATATTTTAGAAGTTTTATAAAATATTAATAAGCATAATTACAAATGAAGTGCAATATTTTTCTAAATAGCTTATGTACTAAAAATGAAAAAGCAATGAAAGAATAACGCTTGTACATACTGAAGAAGTGTTTGTTAAAGTGTAAAATGAAATTGTGATATTTTTATACATACCAAGTAATTTTTGCAGCAGAATCTGAAAATATGAGTTTTCAAATATTTAGATATATACAGAAAATGATGAAAGTATACATTATATAAGAAATTATTTTCAGTTTATAAATTAGTGGTAAAAAAAAAATAATTATTGTTACAAGTTATAAAAAGTTTAATGCAAGTTTTTTAATTCTGTGATTCTGATGTTTAGTGATTGCGTTACATCCTCTTTGAAAATATTGCAAACATGCCAAAGAAGATATTTTGTTAAATAATGTGATTTTAGCACATCATTTATAAAGTAATGAAAATAGATAAGAATGACAATTTATAGATAAATAAAGTTATTATTAAAGTAATGTGTTGAAGATGTCAGTTTGAAAATAATTATTATCATTGAAATTGTGAATTAAGATAGAAAAAAATGTACATAAATATATATATATGTGTGTGTATATATATATATATATATATTTATATATATATATATATATATATATATGTATGCACACATATTCATATAAAGAAAATATATACATGAAATGAAAAGATGGAAAAGTTTTCTTGACTCCATTGAACTACAGAATTTGGATTATGAATGAAGTCCAGCACATGCTGAAATACATCAGGAAATTTGGCGCAAATATTTACGCTCGGTCTTGCTCGTCGTCAGAGGTTTACCTCGACATTTTCTCTTCGTCTACTGCTACTGGCATACACGTGGCTTCCACGAGTGCGCGCGCCTTCCCGCCATTGTTGCAGCGGCGAAGGGTAAGAAAGGAAAGGAGCGGTGTATGTCGTCCGGAGCGCCGCGGTTCATTCAAACGAGCGTACGGCTCCCCCTCGTCCTCCCTTATAGAATATGGACTCGCCCGTCTTCCAGATCGCTCCTCTCCTACTCCGACCTCGGCAACTCTCTAAAGAGCTAAAGAGCCTTACTCGGATCGACCTTATTGGAATTTATGGTTCGAGAGTGCCCAGAAAAATCGGATGCTCTTTACCGTACGACTTTCCCATCAAAATAATGATGGAATCGGCGCGGATATGGGTCTTCGACTTGTCGCGTCTAACTTGGACTCGTCCGCTCGGAGCCATCAAGTGGGGGTAAGAAAGGTGGTAGGAAGGCATTGTAAGAGTCGGATCCTTGGTTTAAAAGAGTCGCAGCACGAGCTCCGGATGGCGAATTTTGGGAGGTCAGGACTCGACACTCGGTTGGCCGAACCCTTAAGCTGGGAGAAATAAAAATGCCGATGTAAACAGATCGGGCGGAACGAGCATCGTTGCCCTGTCCGTCACTCGACTTAGGGCTTCAAGCCGCTGGTGGGGGCTCCGACCAATGACCGCTGGCGGCAATGCCCACGTGACCGTGGCCGACCAATGGGTTAGCCCGGATTTGAAATCGGTGCGTGGGCTTTGTTCGGGCGGGCGCCGCGAGTGTCGTCGGCCTCGTCGGCGTTTTCAGTTGGCGGCTCTGTGTGTCGGTGGTCGGCGCGCTCTCTCCCCGTGGCCGCTGCTTCTCTACGTGCGTGTGCTTTATCCATCGCGCGCCTTTTCCCCTCATCCGCGCTCTCGCTTTCTCCCTCCTCACCTCTCTCCCACCCTCGGTTGCTCGCGTGCACACGAGCTACTAGAGGCTGTCTCCGTCGCTCTGCTGAGAGCACGCGCACGAAAGAGAGAGGGACGAAGGGAAAGATAAACGAGGTGGTGCGAGCTTGGAGTTCCGTCGTGGTGTGGATGGTGCGGAAGGTGTCGCCGTTATCGTTTTCGTCGTCGTCGTCGTCGTCGTCGTCGTCGTCGTCGTCGTCGTCGTCGCCGTTGCTGTTGCCGTTGCCGAAGTTTATAAGACGCGCTGCTGGAGCAACTACCGACGAGGCCGGTGGCGTCCTCGAAAAGGCGCGGTTGAGGCGATGTGCAGCTCTGTGCCTCGAGCACAACAACATTTATGTGTGAAAGTGGCGAGCACCCGCCAGGACGACTGAAGCACTCGCGCCGATTGTCTCAGACACGGTATGTTCCTCTCTTTTTCTTATTTTATGTCTGCTGACTGTTTGTTGTGCTCTCTCTCTCCTTTCATTCTCTTTCTTTCTTTCTTTCTTTGAGCTAGTGTATGCCTACGTCCGTGTGGGCGGATGAGTAGGTAGATAGATAGATAGATAAAGTCGGTAGTTAGTTGGATAGGTAGGTAGGTACATACGTAAATGTGCGCGCGTAGCGTAAAGCCGATTTTTTTTTTGTGCCTATGGCTCGAGCATTGTTTATTATTGTCGGTGTTGCTTGCTATTATCAACATCTTTTCTTCTGTCCTACCCCTCTTCTGGCAACTGTAAGCATTACACTCACATAAAGAGTCATTGCTCGATTCTTTTAAACCTTCCTCCAATAGGGCTGACTGACGGCAGTCTTTTCTACGCAGTTTTTGCCATTTTTCTTCCTCAATTTGCGGCTTCTCTTTCTCTAACTCTTATCCCGCGATATTCCAACGAGCGGACGATGAGGATGAAAAGGTGGAGGTGGAGAGTGCCAGATACGAGCGCACTCTCGAGATTTTAGGCGGGAACGCCGTGAAATGTTCTCGGGTGTGGGTATTTCGTCCAATTATGCATGTATTGTATCGGTTGATGGTGATATACATATGTGTTGCGTACCTATTCAAGTCCTGCGAAAATAGAGGATTTGCGCGCGCGTGTGTGTGTGTGTGTGCGTAAAAATTGATGATCGTACTACAGTGATTGAAATTCGGTAGCACGCGCTCGCTAACTAAAAATTCTTCGGAAAAACAAACGCTTTAATATTCTGGAGGAATTTTTGTAGTCCGGTCTTGTTGAACGATTATTAATGATTAATCGATGAGATATTACTACTGTTTGAAAGCATCTAAAAATGAGTAAAAATACCAATTATGCATTTAAAAAACTGTGCGGAAATGTCATTTAATTATAGGATGAATCCTGCCTAAGCGCTTATTTTTAACCTTTCTTGCGTTTAGTTTGTTTATTATTGTTGAATATTCTTTGCGCCCGCGCACCGTGGACCTTCGGTCGATTACCCTGCCTCCAACAATTTTCGCTCTTTCTCTCTCCTTGACTACCTACCTACCTACCTACCTACCTACCTACCTACCTACCTACCTACCTACCTACCTACCTACCTACCTACCTACCTATCTATCTATCTATCTATCTATCTATCCATCCATCTGTGTATATATATGTCTGTCTCATTCGATTTCAGCATACTTCGTTAAAAAATTGACCTTATACCGTCTCACTAGAAATTTCGAATAATCATTTTAATAGTATAATAATACTTTTTTTTATACGCACTTTTAAGTTTCATTCTCTGTATTAAATATTAAAGATTTTTTCTATTATTTATGTGAAGCTAATAAGTTTGTGCAACGTGCCCATTTCCATGAAAAGCTTCTACTCCAACGGTACTCAATCGATTTCGAAGTCCAATGACTTAATTATTCATTCTACTAATTCTCCCATAAATATGAAGTTAATCTTTCTTATACCTTATTGTGGTATATCTTTTATTTTTCTGGCAAAAATTTACCTCGTATTGTTAATAACGGTCGGCAATTAGTACACAGTAGCAGTCCGAACAGTAAGAAAAATAATGTTTAGTTAATAATTATGATTATTTATGTTAAATAAAAATAAAAAAATGAACCAAGGGAAAGTCCATGTGGGGGCCGCACCCTTTTCTTGCCTCCTTGCGGAAAATTCATCGAAATGCGATAGATAGATATGGATAGAAGGCATCCAATGGAAAAAAAAATAGACTCAGCTAGCCGGCCGTGTCCACCACGAACAGTACACGGGATTGGGAGGGGCGTAGAAAGGGAGACTCCAGTTGCCGTTCCGTGTTTGTGAGCCCCCTTTTGGTCGAGTCTGCATTATACTCTCTCTCTCTCTCTCTCTCTCTCTCTTTCACTCACTCCCCCCACCCCATACAGTCGCTCGCCGAGTTCTTCGCAGTAGCGGCGGTAAAAGTTTTGACCGTGGGAACTTTCTGGGAACTCTAGCCCCTTGCCATATGCCCGACTACGCCGCACAGCGCAGGAAATAAGTCGCCGAAGTAGCAAAGCAGCTCATCGAGAGACAGGGAAATTCGTCGATGCTCCGATTATCGGCAACCCCCTAGCAATAATATATTTATTTATAATGCTAGGGGGAATAATATTGGTACTCGTGGTATCGCGTCTGGCGTGCTCAACTCCTATTCCATCCAACGGCGGCGATAGAATATTACACTTGGAGGTTAGCAAGCGGCGAACGTCATTAATCTCTCCAAAATTTTCAAACAAATTTTTAACGAGCTTTATGCCGCCACATAATGCCGAGTGGTATCTTCTTCGTCCATATCTTCCCATATTCCTATCGATCTGACTAATTGGCCAAAGTCCATTGACATTTACGCGAATAAATGAATTGTAGTATTGATGAGTTTGAGGAAGCGAGCCAGCCCCAATCTGTTCCCGCCTATCTACCTCCAATATACGGTACACGTTATCTTCTAAACAAACTACAGTTGAAAAAGGATGTACGCGTGAATAATTAAGTGCGAATAAAAGCGAATCGATCTTAGCAGGCGATAGGAACTTTTCGCACAAGGAGCGGCGGTACTTCGCGTTATATCAGTGCCTCGGTCTCGGTTGCAAGCACCGAGCTCGAGCACCGTGAAAGTATAGCACGATTATGAGGCGTTCGCAAGTTGATCTTACGTACATAAAGTGGCGAAAAGACAAGACCACGCGAGTTCGAAATAATTTGTGCGTATCTGTCGAATAGTGGGGCTCGTTGCCGCGATGGCGACAGTCGGCTGAGGGAGGGGACAGAGCAAAAGCAGAAGCCGGCCTCGATTGCCCGGAGCCTCGGATTTTGTCTGCTCTTTAAACGCTTTCAAGGGCATGGTCGTCTCGCCTAGGCTAGCTTAGTCTTGTCTCGCCTCTCAACTTTTCGTCGTTGGCTTTGTCGTTGTGCTCCGCGGCGGCGGCGGCGGCGATGCCGCCGCTTTTCATCACCCTGATGGTCGCGCGCATGCGTCGCCCCCTCCCCCACCCAATTCTCGCAGAGCGCACCCCTGTAACGCCCCTTGTGCTAAAATCCACCGAGCCACCCCTTGTACCCTTCATCAGCCATGACGAAGTTTTTCTTTTATTTGCAACACCCTAGTCCGAGAGAAGGAAATGCAGGTCGATAGCGTAAGCCGGCGATCCACGACTTACAGATATCGTCGTTTATTTTCCTAAAATTATGTATTATTAATTGTGGCAGGGATAATATGGATTTTTAATATTTAGCGGTGTTCTATACTGCGTGTAATTCATCTAATATGGAAGAACGAAAAACTTATGAAATATTAATATTGTTGGATTAAGAAAGAGAATAATACCATTTACGCGTATTATATTACAATAACGAATGATATTTTGTTTTTAGCTCTTCGATCCATGCAAAATTACTATCAAATGCTCTACTTTTTATTATTGAAATTATGATTAATGAAAAATTAAATACATTGGTGGTGGATTGTGTTTGCAACCTTTTTTTTTTCATTTTAATCTTAAAAATATTATCGTGCGTCACTTACCTTCGTAAATCACAAACTTGCAACGAAATAGTGACATGGAAGAGAGTGAAAAAGGAGAGAGCAGCAATCATTTGCATGAATAAAGGGTAATGTCGTGGTGTGCAAGTCGTCATCTTTCTGGGAAGAATATTGGTTCATTATTTTCTTACTCTTATTCTGAACTCCGTACGTTGTCGTTGCTTATTAACGTGTAACCACGAAATCCAACAATTCATATTAAAAATCGGCTCTTAATGTCACTCGCCATCTTTCTCTATCTAAATTGATGTTCACGCTTTCATGGGTGGGACTTTGATAGTATGCACAACTCGGACAAAGTCCCAAAATAGTGTCTTTCCCCATTATTTTTTTGTAAACAAATTTTTTATAATTTTGTACAGTATTGGAACGGGAAAGGTGTGTGCATGTTTTTTTATTTTGAAATGTGTGTATTGAAATTCGTAGAAACCTTTGTTCAAATAAAACCCGTGACAAGTGATTGCACGATATGCTTCACCAATGTAGATTATTATTGTTGTTGTTGTTGTTGTATTGTTATTACTGATATGAGTAATTATTGTGATTTAAGTACTGTTAAGTTATAGGAATTAAACAGTTGAGTACGATTAAATTCTACATAATACCTGTAGTATATGTTTGAAAACTCCAAAATAATCATTGATTATAAATATTATTATTTGTTTAATATGTAACAAATAAGTACGTCCCATTTCTAATTCTACTTCTCTTATTAATAATCAGTAACTGCATGAGATTTATTTCTTCAATTTATTATCTTACCAACTATAATACTATCCTTTTTTCGTCTATGTGTGCACATACATTAGTTTAAAAATGTGATTGCTTAAAAATAATTGAATTGTATAAACTGTAGAATGCAAGGGAAAGATTAGGTAATATATGGTGCACATGTGGGTATTGCTTCGATCATTGCAAGGAGAAGTAGAGAAAGATTTTGCGATACTTAATTAAGTATGTAGTATACTTATTAAACTCAATAAGTATAAGCACGGGTTAACAATACATTATTATTTTAAGCAATGTCCATTGTGTGGCTATATACCCAATAAATTGGTAGGCGAATCTACTTTCGTTAAAATATTCTTTTAACAATTATTCTTTTATCAGAGTTTATATATTGTCACATTGGGTTGAGAAACAAATTTTTATCGATTTACGTAGCTTGCATTTCCCAGAAAACGCTTATGCTATTGTCGTTTTTATGCACATTGGAACAGAGAAAAATTTATAAAAGGAGTAAATTACACTTTTTTGTAGAGTAAGAGTAGTGTTTATATGAATATTAAAAAAATCATTTCCGTTATTTGAATTGTATTTCCGAGTTTATTGCCATTGGAAATATTAAATTGGGAGTGTTTACGGGAATCGTTTTGAATTAAAACGAATATTAAATTTCCAAAGTTGGAAGTAAATGCTAATGTAAGGCGATAAAACGAGAGGTGAGCGAGAGATGAGTATAGAATAAACAGGTCTGTATTGATAAGGCAGTCCATGGCGCGACACCATCATTCAATACTCTGCATCATGCTCCGACTTATGAAAAATAAGAAATGAAGCGTATTAGGTATTGTATGGCATAGTAGAACTGACATAACGGGGATGCGTAGTGGCACTTTGGAAGCTTTTTTTTTTTCAAAGAAAAAAAACAATTTTTATGGAATAGTGAGCGATTATGAGAAGCAAATATTGGATTTGGCGAGCAATACGCAAAAGGTCGATAATAAAGCGGAGATGGGAAATTCGTCTTTAACAAGGTTCTCGGATATTCGAAGAATATTATGGAGAAAAAGCTGAGTTTAGCTGATCGGCTGACAACTAAATCGATGATCAAGGAAAATTGACGGCTCGAGAGGTCGCCGGCCGAGCGATCGATCCCCGGTTTTCTCTCCGGGGGTGCCGAGCTGCGGGGAGGCTGTGTAGCGCGGGCGACGGCCTCCGGGTCCGGGCGAGGCGCGCCCCGATCGATACTCGACCAAACGGCGCAAGGACGAGGGGCGAGAGATGGAGTAAAAGCGCCATGGTACGTCGGTCCATGGCCGTGGCTCGAGTGGCAGTCGAAGGGGAGAACGAAGGAAACGCCCCGCGTACCAGCGCTCCCGTCGCTTTCCCTCCTATTTTATACCGCTCCAGACCTTTAACTTCTCTTTATTTATGGACGATTCTATTTCTCGCGAGAGGTGTGTGTGCGTGCGTACGTCCGTCCGTGCCTGAGCCTGCATCTGTGTCTGTATCCTTATCCGCTTGAAGCCATGGTAAATAAGTACTACTTTTCGTAGTTTAAGTCTCTTCGTACCTCTGCATTGGGCAAAGATTATTTTGTAAATTCATCTACCGTTTAATAAGCAAGCATTGGTTAATATTACAGCGACTACAGAATATACGGCTAGAGACAAATATTCTCGTAGCGAACGTCCATAAATTTTCACTTATTATTACTTATTTAAAGTGATTCTAGAAAATCAATATCTAAGCAATAACCCGAAATAGCGTTCCTAACTTGCACTCTAAAAAGGTGATTCAAGTTTTTAAAATTTCCAAAATGCTTATGAATTTCTAAATTGCAATAGACAATAAATATTTTAATTACATTGTATTGGTTCGGGTGTAATGTGAATAATTTGTAAATATTTGAAAAAACATTCATAAGTCTTAGAAGAAAATGTGAAATATATATTAATTTTTATTAAGTTTAGTAATTATAATAGTTATGTAAATGTTGATATAATTACATTTATACTTAAAATTTTAATATCTAATCTATTCGTAGAAGAAAAAAAAACCGAATATAACAAATGAGATACAAATTTTAAAAGCATGATATTTTCGAAAAACCAATTGAAATATAGTTTGTTTTGCTAAAACTACAGTCGACGCTAGTCAATTGCTAACACGTGATATACGCATAAGTTAATCTAGGAAGTTGAGAATATTTTCTTTGTGAAATTTAAGAATTTTGTTGATTTTGTTGATTTTTTTTTTTCATTTTTATTTTGTCTACTAATAATATTACGTTTATTAATTTAATTGTAGTTGTAATTTTTATCGCTCAATTAGTCGACATTAACGCAGGGAAATAAATATAGGGTGGCTCACTAGAAGGTTTTTGCTTACCAATTATGATTCTCAAAATCTTTCTATAAGATTCCGAACTACAAGATTTTCGACAGATAATATTGAAGAGATAGATGGTTTCTCTATTTCTCTTTGCTGCTGCGCACTCCTACACAGACATTCTTCAAACGTTTGATGAATCCCAAGTCGTAAAGTTTTCTACCTGTTCAAACTCTCCAGAACTTTCCTCCACCATTTTTCTATGAAAATCTTTTCTTTGAAAAGTAATCGTTTCTCATATGCTAGCTCATTATAATTTATAATTATTAATTGTGCTAGGGCAATATAATTATTAATAATATAATAATTATTATTAAAAAAATTTTTTCTTAATAAATTTATGAAATTCAATTCATTTACATATTATTTTATTATGCATATTGATTATAATTGAGAAACTTGAATGAAACTGTGTTCGTGTATGATGTTTACAGAACTTGATAAAGAAAAGTGTGTAAGACTCGTGCAACGCAAGAGTTGAAAACACATTGTCTCAGTTCGACGCCTTGGCTTACGTACTTGGCAATAATAAATACCATGAAAATTGTAACTTTCATTGGGCCTCTCATCTTACTGCACATTTTTCACTTGGAAGAAAATTTCGTAACTTCGTATTTACACGAATAGCTACCTCATATTTAGAATATGAGCACACACGTGCACCAATATAATACTCTTTCTCATATACATATTCATTGACAAGTATGTATATGTATAAAAGAACTTGGTATAAGTATATGTATTGCAATTAATCAGCATACGATTAGCTTATTTATGATTAAATTAATCTTTTTTTCTTGACGCCATGCCGTCTGAGAGTATTGAAAATTATCATGACTTATTTATGTAAGTTATAGATATAGACTCAACTAAAGGCTTAGTTGAAATATCTTTATTGTTAATATTGATAAAGTATTTAGATTCTGTATTCAAATACGTTTAAAATATCTGAATACTGAGCAATTTTTATAAAGCCTTAAGCAAAAAATATTATGTATAATCATTTCCCTAAAGTTCACTTGCACATGTTAAAATAAATGTAAAATGCAGGTAGCCAGCTCTCTTATTTGTTTCTGTGTAAAATGATTCATCGTTTGATAGCCTTTATCATAATATATTTTAATATACTCTATATACTATATATATACTATAGTAGCCTATAGTTCAATGTTTCAAACAAATAATAAGTATTAAAATCCCTAAAAATGCATAGTTTGTTAAATTAATCAATATTTTTATGTGAATTAAGAAAATCATTTTTTTTAATCATAGCAAGGATTAATAAGCATCGATTAATGTATGATGAACTGTTCGTGTATGTATTTGCGTATTATTTATTATTTTTATTTTGTTTAAGGATAATGTGGAGATAAATTTTGAGAAAGATTGTTATTAATTCGAGGAACATTAATACCCATCATTATAAATAGTGTTTGTGGTAAAATTAATATAAAGTAATCGTATTAAATATAGTTTAATTTATATTTTACCATAAAATCCAGGGCATTTTTCAGAATTAGGCAATTAGATCTTAATGTGCTTCAGGTATTGTTAAATTAATTGTAAGCCAATCAATAGCCGTATAAGAGGAAATGTAATTAAGAATATTAAGCATATGATGTAAAATGAAGTTTGAAATGATGAAACATTAGGTTGGTTAAATTGTAATAACTGGACGAGTCTGTTCCAGTCCGCCAAGATTAGAGAAATTTTCACATCGTCGAAAAAGCGTTTGACTGTAATGAGCGGATCGTTAAAAAGCTTCGTTAGAAGCCAGAGAAGCTCGCGGTATTGTGAAAGTACGGCTCGGCGTGTGATAATGCGATAAAATTATGCTATAACGAAGAACGGTACGAGTTACTACGGGGTTGAACCCGGTCAAGTAAAGTCGGATGAGAAATTGGATCGCAAAGCGAGGGTAAGAAGGCGTCGCCTGTGTACTATAGAGGGGCAGGGCCATTCGCTCTCTCTCTCTCTCTCTCTCTCTCTCTCTCTCTCTCTCTCTCTCTCTTTCACTCGCATTGCCAGCGGTAATAGGGTCAACGGCTCTTTAGCAAACGAGGCGAAATTGGCATTTGCCGAGCGTTGGCCGCTCGCTTCCTTTTCGCGCTTGCGAATCCATCTGTTGGCACATCTATTAGTAATATCGGGCAGCATGTTTCCTTGTTCGCCGGCTGCGACCATTGAACGGAACCATCGAAGAGACCGATGATTGCCGATTAACCGCTTTATATTACTTCTCTATCTTTTTTTTTTTTTTTTTTTTTTTAACCTTAACAGGCTAAGTTTCTAAAAGAGTAAAATTATACTTCGTTGTGTGGCAAAAGCTTTTGCGATTCTACATGTATCTCATGGATTCGATAGTATACAATATTATTTCTCATTAAAGCTTGCTTGATTTTCAAAATCATTTTTATTGCACTTTGAATACTGCCCAACCATGTATAATGAAGTTCAAGTCTGCGGATGACAATTTGAATAACTTGCATTTTATAATGATATGAGGTAACGTAGATATAATTTTTAAAATGTATATTTCAAATTCTTTGCGCTCAATTACCTCTAATTATTCGGTATTATATATTAGCCGTATCTATATTTGATTGCCAATCATAATCTAAAAGGCTTATATAAACTTATTGACATTTCATTTATAATATCTAAACACAGATTTTTTTATTGTATAACTCATGTTAATGCATTATTTAAAACTTGAAAAATTCATGAACGTGGGCCTGGAATTTATTAGCATAGCTTTGAATAAATATGTATTACATTTTGATTGATTTAAATTAATTTTTATTTGGAATCTCTGATTTGACAACATTTATGCATGTTGATTCATAATTGAGTTAAGAAAAAATAATATAATATCTATAGCAGATGTGTTAAGTTAATAGAAGTTTATCATTGTTGTTAGTTATTAGTTATTTAATATGCTAACGATTTATTACTTTTTATTCACTTTCTCCGTAGTTTATTAATCATTGTTTCTAAATTTGATGACAAATTATCGACTGCAGCATTTGAAGGATTAGAATACAAATAATATCCATTCTCATTATAATTAATTTTAAAAGGTTTAATATAAATGAAAATATTAAAAATTTATTATGTGAAATTAAAGAAATTAAATTTCAAAATGTACATGGTAACGAATAATTCCATGTAAATATATATATCACAATTTAATGTAATAAAAGAATTACTGTACCTTCTTTAGAAAATGGTGGTAATAGTTGGAATAAATTTAAAATCATATTCATAGATTGTAAAATTTTTTGGAAAAACTTTAATTTCTATACAATATACACTATCTGTTTCTAGATAAAATTTTTAAAGCATAATAAGAAATAGATTTTTGCTACTAAGTCTGTTTTGATCCTAAATTCTGTTGAACAGATTAAGTCTTCTCTTTCGCGAATTGAGAACGACTTTATTTCTACTGGCTTATTCATTAGCATTCATTGAACAGTTGATTTGTTTAATGCCCTTTAATATAAATTTACTGTGATCATAACTTTTAATCATATAAAGTTCGTATAATAACAAATATATCAAATAATGCCTACAATTTTTTTATAAATTGAATATATTAATGTTGAATTAATATATTGAAATCGAAAAAAATATATGCTGTTTTTTAATAAATGAATTATTATTTTAATAATAATTATATCCAATAATTTGAAAAATAGAATAATATAAAAAGCCATAAAAATGTAAAATAAACGTATGTAATATTTAAAAAAAAGTGCAAAGTAGAAGGACGCGTATTTGCGTGATTAAACTGTCCAACATTAAAGACAGACAGGGCAGATGATCGGTAAACTGATGACGTCGTTTGCCACCGGCACTTCTCTTTATATTTCTTTCTCCTTTTCTCAGCGTCCTTCCCTCTCTCCATTATTTTGTTGCCTGATATTCTTTCACTCTCCTTCTTTCTTTATTCGATAAGTAAGAAGCAGCTGCGTACATCGACCGACTGTACTTTATAGTAAGGAAAATGAGCGACAGAAGACAGGAAGGTGCACTTTTAGAATACATGGAATTTTTAGTGGCTTTTCAAAACATTGTAATTTTTAAACGCAGGCTACATTTACGGTTGTGTTTTCGTAAAAAGATGATGTTTCGTATCGTATTGTTTATCCCATCGTTTGGAATAATATTCTAACAGCATGGCTTAGACAATAAAGATATTCTGCGAATTGTGATCCGACTCTTTTACGTAAATAATAGTAGGTGATGAAATACAGTGGCTAAAGTATTATGTTCTTAGAATGACAATTAAGCAAAGTTTAAATATAATGCCATTTTAGTGTTATTACCGATGAGCCATATGATCGTACTGATTACTCAGAAGTCACAAAATTTGTAATAGAATAATAGGACAATTGAAATATCATATTGCAATATCAGCTTCCTTCAATTTTTCATATACCACTAATAATTAATTGTTTTACTATTTCTTTATCTCATAAATTGCTGTAAATTAAAGTAGATAATTTAATTATGTTTTATGAGAATAAATTCTAAAAAGAAAAAAGAAAAAAAAACTAAATATATTTCTACTCAATTAAAAATGGCTAAATAATGAAAATTTGAATAATTATTCATTGTCATGTCAATAACAACAAGGCATGAAAATAAAAGTTCCTAACTTTAGGTATATATCATTGAACAAAAAAGTCGAAAGAAAATTATCGGTTGTCACTTTCCTGTCCTACGAACAGATGTTTTTTACTCGTCAAGTCACGAACAGTATGGCGTTACATATCAATATTTTAAAAAATTTATTTTGTTTGTTTTGGCGATCACAATTTTGTTTCCCCTTTTTCAATTTTACGATGTGCTATATGGTATTCTAATATTTGACTGTAAATTGTCGGATTTTAATCATAATTATATTATTTATTATTCTTTGATGGGAAAAAATTGTGCAATTACTTTTACCTTTGGTAGTTCTGTCCATCGATTAACTGAAATTATTATAATCGTCTGATAATAATAATAATCTGTTGCACCTGTATTTTGACGGTATTTCACAAAGGCAAGTAGGGAGAGCGAATCAATTTTCCATGCGTGTAAATGACATGGTACATTGTGGCTTTTCCAACGGAAAATTCGGTCAGAATTGGTCGATACTTCTTTGTTAAAAAGAACGACGACGTGACACTTTCGTTTGTTGGACTCAGTGACTGGTGAGACGAAGGGAAAATTCCACAAAGAAGGCAACGGTTGTAGGGGCTTAGAAAAGATGCTCGCCCACTGCAGTGCCGTGTAGTTATACTTATGGATTTCCGTAGAATCTAGGGTCTGATTGTTAGTTATTCAGGCTTTCGATGTAGGTTCGTTATTCGCTTCGAGCAAGTGCAATCGCATCGTTGAGGATGGAATGTCCCAACCTATTTGAGGATACAAGGTGCATTTTTGTGTGTAGACTCGGTATAGAGGAAAGTGCGTACCTTCGCTCGAATCGGAGCAAGGTCAAGGTTGAAAAGATTTACAAGGAGAAGGCAGTTGGAGTGATATTCGTTTACTCTTTGTTTGTTTACTTTGTTAATCGATTATAATTACACAATTATTATCATCAATGTCAAAATTAATTTACCTTTTTGAATGAATTGTTTTATTATTATTATTTGTTGTTGTTAATGTTGTTATTGGAAGTGTTGAATCAATCGTTTTTCTATTAATAACAATAACAATACTGCATTATAGACGATATTACAATAATTTCAAGGTACATGCTCTTAACTTAAATTATTATCTGTAATTAATGCTACTGTATTAGTTATTTATAAGTTAATTATTATTTCTACGAATAAAATGCTCTCAGGGATATTTTCTTAAGGGGTTCATTTCTTTCGAGTTTCTACTCGGACATCGTAATCTAAAAAATAATAAATATGACAGGAGAAATAATAAAATAGAGCATTGAATAGGAGGAACAAAGCAGCTGGAAATACCAACGTTTTTTCCGGCTCGTTTCAAGTTCAAGGGCATAAAAGGGCATTTTAATATAAAAGCCAGAGTAGACGTAGATGGGCTCGTTGACTTCTGCTTTTACTTTCTCTAGCCTGTAAAATAAAGGAATCATCGAGAGCGAGTGAGACGGAAAGAAATAGGCGTGGAGGGGGCGATGCACCTGTTACAAGAATATTTTACGTGCGCTTTTGGAGATGAAAGAGACGGACGTACTGTGCTCGACCGGTCAGTTCTCTTCAAATTAATGCTTGAGAGGCTCGTCTCTAAGCTGTAATTTCAATACTTTTCTCATACAGTCAGATTATTTTGAAAGTACGGAAAAGCAAATGTCGGTTAACTTCTTTATTAAGATTTTTATTTAATGATTTTATTCGTCAATTTTTTTTTTTTTTTTTTTTTTTTTGTTATGTTTTGTTTTTGTTTTTTTAGTCAATTTCCAAGCAAACCAACCATTTGCTCATTTTATGTATTCCCATTACAATTGACGTTATTTTATTCTTCCATTTTATCTTTTGCCTTATAGAATTTATATTTAAATTAAATATCAAAAAATATGCCCACGTTTCTAGGCTTAATTAGTCTCTGATTATTATCTGAAAGAAACATTACAATGCGATGATCCTGTTTGAGCAGTGATAACGATTGGGATTATTGTTCGAATAAAACGACACTGTTGGTGGGATCGATGGATTTTTACGAATGCATTTAACGAAAACCCATTAGCACCATCAAAGTACTGTAAGCATAATCGTGTAGCTACTCTAAGGCCAGGCAATCATTTTGATAGGGAGAAGAAAATATATAGAAATAGTCTTTATGTATGAAAGCAACGCGCAGCCAAACTTCACTTCACTTCACAAAACGGTGTAATCTTGAGTCGATCAGTTATTGCAATGGATAGATGGTTAATGAGCCATACGAGTCGAAGGGGAGTAAGGACCTAAAAAAAACGTCGCAGCAAGTCAGCCCCTCTACGTGAAAATTTCCCGGCGGATAATTCGGAGGAGTCGAGTCGTGGGGAGGCGTCGTCCCTCAGCGTGACGCGCAACATCGAAATCTCAGTAGTCGCTGTTGTTGCTGTTGCTCTTGCAATCGTCGTTTTCGTCGCCGTCATCGTCGTCGTCGTCATTGACGTTTTTGTTATTATTGCTGCCGCTGCTATTACTGCCGCTGCTGCTGTTGCTGCTGCTGCTGTTGCTGCTGCTGCTGCTGCTGCTGCTGCTGTTGCTGCTGCCGCTGCTGCTGCCGCTGCCGCTGCTGCTGCTGCTGCTGCTGCTGTTATTACTTCTGTTGCTGCGATGTTGGACGATGGAGCTCGAGTATTTCAGCCTCTGGATACGGGCGTAAGTGTAGCGCGACTCGTAGTGAACTCATGCTCGAGAAGGAGGAAACCGGTTTTTCCGACGGCGGTTGCTCGTGCGCGCGCTGCACCGACCACCTCTTTTTATCTTCGCTTACCCTCCCTAACTCGCTATTCGCGTACTTTCGTACGCACCGAGAGATTGTCAGCCTTCGCTACTTCGACATACCTTCATCATTACCACGCTTCTTATGTATTCCTTTCATCTCATTCGTAGTCCTACGCTGCGTTTTAAATCAATGAAAACAATGATAACAATGATAAGTTTCTATCGGTCATGATCGTGAATGCGATTCAGGTCATTTCGATCTCAATATTCTTTCAGTGGGATTGTAGGGGGACTATGGTAAATTCGTTAAGGCTGTGCAATTGTAGGCATTTGGAAATAATAATTATATATTGAATTTCACTTTTTCCATTTAAGTGTAAAGAGAATATTAAATACGATGGAATAAATTGAATTTACTTTTGTATATTTGTTGAGGAATATTTGCCTTTGTGGACAAATATTTTTATTTATAAGAGAGGATCGCGCGATATTTATCGACATTTTCCACTAAGTTAAATCATAATATTGCTATGGATGAACTGTATAGAAGGCCGTGTAGCTTATTTCAATAATAATTTAAAAATTTATTGAAAACATTCGCCTAAAATATGCATTCATTAACTGCTTATTATTAATTTGAATTTAAAAAAAATAAAAAAAGAAATCAATGCGATGATGCTAATAATGATAAAAAGCAAAGTATGAAGAAAATAAGAAATTATTTAACAAAAAGGCATACATTCAGCATCATCCAAATAAAATTGCATAGGCTTTTAATGTTGACAATTCGATAAATAAGCATGATCAAGATGATTTAGCGCAGCGATAAATTATCCCATTTTAAATCTAAGTGTGTTTGTTATTTTCATGTACAAATACAAGCTTTTGTCCGGTGTCTCTGACTCTCGATTTCATTCGGTATAATGGCTATAGCGACTTCTATTATGGCATCGCAAATTTTGTATAACTACTCAGCCGTTATTTTGAAGCAAGGCCAACGAGGTAACCTGGAAGGTAAAAAAAGTAGAGTGCAGTCATATCATTTTCTGACCTGCTGTTTAGGTACGTTAGGTATCCTCGATTCTCCCCGGCAATCTTCTTTCGTGCGCTTTCGGGGAGGCTTGTGAGCAAGCAACGTTCCTCTTCTCATTCTCCACCTGTCCCTTTCTACCTCCACCCCTTTTCGCAGCCCTCGATATTCACATCCAACTTTTGGAGATGTAAGAAAAATATTTTCTAGTACCAATACTTCGGTCTCTTATTTTATCTAATTTCACATATTCCTTTTTTACAATAACAAAAACTTGATAATTTTTCTGGTTAGAGTGGTAAGCAAATTTTATCTCTTTTACATATCGCAAGCATATTAAATTTATCATTTCTGTTGATTTTATTTAATAAACTGCAATATTAATCACGGGTATAGTATTTTTATTTTATACTTTCTTTGTATTATGTACCTGCAATACTTGAAAATAATCAACATATATTTGTGAATTTAAAAATCGTTTCATCTTAAATAATGTTATTAAGTTGCCCAAATGTTTAAACAAAAATTGTTGATCTTAAAATATATTAGGTAAAATACGAACATCGTATAATGTATATATCAAAATGTTTACTACTATAAACGTCGGCGGAAACGCTTAGTGAACCCGAAAGCGAATTTAGAATATAACAATTCATACAATATACAAATTTTCTTTTTAATGTATTTGAAAAAATATCAAGAATGAATCGTTACGGGCTACCTTGTCGAGGTTTCTTTAATAGCTTTTATCCGCCCTTCGAATTTATACAAATGCTGGTATTATTGTATCGAAACAAACACTAAACAAAGCAATTTCACAAACAGTATTCTAGATGAAAATAAATAAGAAAGCCCTACAATTTCATTCCCATAAGAATCGCATCAAATTTTCGTTCCCAATTTCGATAAAAATATGGAAACGTACGAGACATACAAGATACATGTTTCGTTAGTCAAAATACTATGTGCAAATATAAAATAAAATCTATCGTCTTAAAAAGATATATTCGTAAATTTATTCAAATTATTCATGTTTTTTTAAGTAGAATTATAAAGATATGATAGATACATAACGTATTTAACAATATAACTTTATTACATGAGATTATATATCAAACATATATAGAGTTTAATTTTTAAAAGTATGAAACTTTATCCGAAATAACTGTTCAAAAAACGTAAATCGTTACGTAGCTCGAAAATTCAAGGAAATTCAAAATAAATGTTACCGCTGAAAGATTGTTTCAATCGTTTGGCGAAGACAAAATCATTCCCAAAAATTGTTTTAAAATTGAAAAATTTTACTGCTTTAAGCTCATAGTTTTATGGATAAAACTTCTTTTATTTTTAAGAATCTCTCTCTTGCTTTAAAAGCATTTTTTTGTTTTAAACGAATACAAATTATTTTATATAAAAAAATTTTTTTTATTACGCCATGATTTTTTTATATTTGTGAATAAACACATAGTTCATCCTGATAAATTTAAATTGATATTTATATATGTATTTATATTTATCGTGTAGTATGAAAGTTTTTCGTTTTTAATCGAATTTTTTAGCTAAAACACAAATATTTAAATATATTATATAATCATATTATGATTTTTTATTATTAAATAAGTATTAGTTGATTACATTTAGAATAAGTTATTTTAATTGAAAAATAGAAAGTTATTATCAATAAGATAATAACTTTTCGTTTTTACTTTAATCAATTTGCTTAAGTGAAACAATACATTATTTAGTTAATAATTAATAATTAATTACATCTTTTAATTTAGTATGTACCGGTGAAAAGGATTTGTTAATAGTATAATAATATATGAGAAACAACTTTTCATTCTTACTCTATAAATGTTATAAGATATACCTAAAAAAAAAAAACTCAAGTAATATTAAATTTTTTTTAATATTTTTATTTTAAATTGTCCCTGATAGAAATTATGAGGGATTATGATCGATCGTACGATTGTGTGTGTGTGTGTATGATTATGATATTTTAATCTGCTCTAGTTATATTTAATTATTAATTCAGTTAAAATATGATAAATAGTACTTTTATTTACAATTGAATTTTATAAATTGCCACATAGCTTTATAATTTTTATACGATATAATTAAAGAATTGCCAACTAATGAATAATAAAGCAACTTCGTTTATTATTTAAAAAAACAAAAACAAAAACTTCAAAATAGGCGATATTGATAGAAATGTATTTTTGTTTTCGTTATATGATCGAATTATTAATTCGAAATTGGAAATTAGCAGTTGTATTATAACATTAGAAAGCCATGTCAATAAACATTTTCTCCATCGAACTCCATAAAAAAAGAAGGAATTTTCTTATCATAACATATCACTGTAAATATGTTCATTTGTCGGCGTTGCTCTGAAGATTCATAAAAACAAAATGCATGTATATTATTCGCACCATAATACGCATAACAAACCTAAATGAAAAGATGTTTGGCGTGAGAATGCCAGCACGAATGTTGTTAGTTCCGTGCTCTTGGTAAATTAAAAAATGAAGGCCAACATGTTGGGTGAACATTAATAAAAAGAGAGTGGGGTCTGGTGTGAATGGTAGGACCGGTAAGAGAGGAAAGATCTTTCGATGTTAGCGCCGCGGGCCAAAAGTGGTGGAGGATCTCTTTTTTCCAAGGTCGTTCCGATCCGCGGTTTCACTGTCGGTCGTTCAATTTCTCGTCATTTTTCACAGGCCATAGATGAGGATTATTGAGCCGTAACCAGAATGCACTTGAGCGTGCCTAAAACCCATCAGTACGTATTTTTTAACGCAAAGGCAGTCGAATTATTCGAGTCACGGAGATAAATATTATTATGCTACCGAATACAGTCGTAAACAATATTTGCCTATAGGATTAGGCAAATAAGATTAGGACATTAAAATTAACACCTACTCTTACTATTCAGATTTCTCTAATTTTAATCCTATTTATTAAAATATTTATTAAAATAATACGGTAATCATTGTCGGTGCAATTAGCATTTTATTTGAATTCAAGTTAAGCATTAATTATCAATGTCTTATTTTCATTTGTATTAAACGATTTATGTTGAAAATCAAAATTAAAAAAAAATAAAGCATAAATTATATACATTGTATAGGAATTATAATTGTTGACGTGAATGATAACACTTTAAGTGGTAGATGCGGCTATTCTTATAATTGCTTATGTAAATTCACGATATGAAAAATTAAAATGCTATTGATGCGAATTAAATAAGTTTACAATCACTCATTAGTATTACATGTTTAATTACATAATATACTATAATGATGGAATTTTAATTACGTAAACAGCGCTAATTTAGTAAATTTAATTGTATGATTCATAAATTAACATGCGAATATATTATTTGTATTATTTATTCTTTATTAATTTTCACTGGGTTAAACATTACGAAATAATAAGACTCGTTGCGCATAAATAATATTAATTTATTATCATATTTTATAAAAAAATGTTACTTATATCATACTAAAATCTATTACGGGACTGTGATCAATTTAAGCTAATACCATATTTGTTAGTATTTCATAAACATAAAAACGAAATAAAATATAAGGGCCCCGCTTATTATTGTTAAAAAAAAAAAATAAAAAAAAAATAAACGATACAAATGAAGAAAGATGTGCGCCCGCATTCGTACTTGAAGCCTAGGTTTTCGAGTGACTAGAAGCTCAGATAAATTTAGTGCCTGAAAGGAAGACGAAAGAAACAACATGAATTTAAAAACAAAAATACCCTCTCTTCCCTTGCTCTTCAGATATCCAAAGTCAGTAGATAAGCACACGCATGTGTATAGTAAAAGTCTGTATAGTGCATCTGTTCCGTTATTAGGTCCATCCTTGAATCTTTATTTTGGTCGACAGTTTATCTTCTCCTTCTCTCTCTCTCTCTCTCTCTCTCTCTCTCTCTTACTGTTTTATGTTCCTCTTTTCCTCTTCATCTCGCTGCCCTTGCGTTTGGAAAACAAACACACGACAACACACGATTCAGTGCACAAAGTGCATTCGTGCTCTCTCTCTCTCTCTCTCTCTCTCTCTCTTTAGAAGGGAGAGACTTTTCTCAGACCCGTCTTCCTCTTATATAGACGTCTCCGCCTTCATGCCTTTCGCTCATTCATGCTCTGCTTCAATGAAATCTTTGTAGAAATGCTTTATTTTCGTCTCTTAGGACCTTTTGCAACTCTCATATCTTTCATCACTTCTTAATTTACTAAGGAGCCACTAAATTTAGTTATTCCAAACTTGTGGGGCAAAATTAAATAAACTCGATGGAATATTTGTTACTTTTCACGTACTCTAACCAAATCAACTTAAGTCCATCTTAATTTTAATTAAATTATGTATTCGTTGATACAAAATAAATTTCTTTAGCTTCCTTAATTAGCAGTGCATTGAATTACTACGCGAACAAATAGTATTATACAAATTTAGTTTGAAAATCAGTGTCGTCATATCTCTTTAGTAGACTCTTTAGCAGCAAAGTTAGACAAACTTCGGTCATAATATATTCATCCATTATGAAATATGTGCATAATAGCTAATTGAATATTTATATAAAACAATTAAGTTTTTTTTTTTAAAGATAATGACGAAATGAAGGAGTAAGTTTGAAAAGTTGGATATTCGCGTAATCGTGGCCGCTTACTGTAAGCTCCATTTCTCTTGCTCATTTTACTGTCTCCGTTGCCCCAGTGGTGAGACTTTATTATCATCCATGCTGTGCTACTCATTCATAGATCTCGAAATTAAAATTTTAGATCATATGGTTGAAAGCTTCGAGTTTTCCGACGTTCCCGAAATTCTAATTTTGCATTCTTTTTTTCTACTGTATCAACACTTGTATACGGCTGCTCCCTATAACCCATTATTCACGTGACATTGTTCTCTTCCTCGTCCCGCTGCTCGCACACCTAGTGTTCGTTTTCTTTTGTTTTTTTTTTTTTTTGCGCTACCTTCCTTTATCACTACTGGCCCTGAGCGAGTGACAGGTTTGCTCGGATGCTACGAGAACGACTAACGCGAAAATGGATAAAAGCCAATGTACTCTTTGTGCGCGGGGCTAAGATTCTTACAATTGCGCGCCAGCGCGTTAACGGAAGCACCAACCACATCGTGTGCTTTTTAAAAGCTGAATTTTACTCGTTATGCAGCGATGAGTCGCTTTCACGCTTTTGTGCCTTCTCCTATACCCACCCACCCCACCATCTCTAGGAAGGAGAAGGAAGGAACAACTAGCCTTTAATGGTTTAGAAGGCTTCGCGTAATACGCAATTTGCGAGGACTGGGAATAGATAGACACGTCTGTTTATTCTTCTCTCTCGTTCCCTCTCTCCGCATTTTCCTTCTGATGTGTTTGTTATCCATTCTTCGACATGCTATCTACGATCTCTTTCGACTTTTCATATTGTTAGCTTAAGAAAACTGACCTATCCTCGCATCATTTTCTATCGTACTTTATACAAGAAATCACGTTATTTAAATACATTTAACATGAAATATAATTCAAGAGCTTACAATTATAATGTAATAGGATTTTAAGGGATTGAGCTATTTTTTCAGTTACAATATAATAATTCGTAAATATAAATGCATCGCGAAAACATTATTTCCCGATAAAATAACACCGTGAAGAAGAGTTAAAATTATTGATAAGCTACACCATATTACAAAGAGGAGATAGTAAAATTAAAGATACAAATTTATTAGTGATTAAGTATAGCGAAGAGTTTACAATCGGATTTTATTTATATTGTTAATTTGTAACAAATAATAATAATCGGCATATCGTAATTCCAAGTGATTGCGTAAGAATTAGATAAAATAATATTTGCTATTTACATGAAAAAAGTTTATTTATTTTTTTTTCTACATGAGACTTCGTCATTGTTAAATAACGAATAAATTCACTATAAAAAGCTCGTCATTAAAAATCTTATAAGACAAACTAAAATAAAGCTAGATGCAAAGTAGAATTATTATTCTTCGAATATTGTCTGAAATAACCGTCACCGTTTAATATGAAATTAAGAATTATGGAATTTCCTATGAAGAGACCATAATAACGCTTTTAAATACTATGTTATCGAAAAATGTAATGATAATTCTAAAAGTATTTCCTTTCAGTCGAATAAAATGGCTTTTCCAAACGATCTTTCATATAAATGTAAATTGCCAAAGTGAACAATATATCGAAGCTTGTATAGATTCAAGGCTTAACTTTGTTTGTTTGTTTGTTTGTTTTTTTTTTTTTTGCTTTTGTTTTTCATTTGGATTAGTATAAACTTTATCAAGTTTAAACGGTAGCGACAAAGGATCACAGTTGTGCTTTCTTCGAAGCAATGCTGTGCATTAAAGTTTCCATTTCAGTATAAACATTAGGTCGATGACAGAACGTTGCAGCTGCTGCATTGAAAGCATACACGATGCTTTAACGGTACTTGCAGTTACGGGATTTTATAATCGAATTTGCAATATTAACTGTACAAATATTAGAAACAATAGATAATGGTGTAATCGAAATCGTTGTTCTCATGCCAAACCTAACACATACCACAAGCTCGTACGCTCGAGAGAGCGCGCCAACAACGCGAGAAGCACATGTCACTTATGGTGAAAAAAGTCGTTTTAGAAAAATCGATCGATCGAAGCCCGGCATAAAAAGAGGAAATCCCGATTGGAAGCCCGTAAAAGAAGCGGCATACAACGGCCCCCATTACGTAGTCGTGGCAAAGAGTGTTACGTATGTGAGCAGTACTACGGTGACGAAGTACATAAATCGAGGGCTTAAACTTGCGAGTGCGGTAGCAAGACCGAATGAGAGAGCCGTGAAGGGGAGGGATAGTCAGTCACACCCACGAGAACCCAGCGGCAAGTGAGCGGGTTCAAGAGCCTCGGCAAACTCCGACCGAGGTCACAAGCACACCCACGGCGAAGCCCCGCGACTCTTACTCCTCCTGCCCTTGCTCCGCCCGCGATCTCACCGCCCATAAACAAACGAATGTCCCCATCCTGTTTTCGCTTAATTCCGCGGATTATTGTCGAGCGATCGAAGCTCGCCGAATAGCCAAAAGCAGCCCATCTTTCTACAACTTTTGCATAATTTGGATTAGCGAGATGGATTAGCTTCTTCCTCTTCTTCTTCTTCTTCTTCTTCTTCTTCTTCTTCTTCTTCTTCTTCTTCTTTTTCTTATACTTACGTTTGAATTGCCGTTAAAGTTCTTTATGCTCTATTAGCTAGATAAATTCGAAGATGTACGTGCGATAATGATCGAAAATATACCGATTTTCTTGTTAAAATTTTTAATCATGATATTGATTAAACATGTAAGCTGATTATGGAAAATAACCTTTGAAAAATTTCAATTTAAATGAAAATTATAATATAATTTGTGAAGCAAGCTCGTTCGTACTTTCATGGACGAGTGGCTTTACTTAGAACGAGTGCATACACGCTTTGCTCAACTCGTCGATTTACTTTCGTTTTTCATCCGCGACGACGGAAATAACTTGTACGTGCTCGCGAGGCGAAGGATCGATCGTCTGTTGAAAACTCTTTACGTTCTTAACGCCGCAGCCATTACCCGAAAAACTGTCGAAAGAAATTGAGTGAAAAAAATGAAAGATGAGAGTGAGGGGCAGAGGGGAGCAGATGAGAGAGAGAGAGAGAGAGAGAGGGAGAGGGAGGGAGCTGGAGAGAGAGAGGGAGGGAGAGAAGTAGAAACATCGATAATACCAATTCTCAAGTCTTCTTGCTACTATATCTTCCCCTTCGATTTTATGGGATCCGTATGATCGACTTATGTACTACGTACTCTTTCATCCATCTATACGGAAATAAAGAATTATGCTAAAATCGAAAGTGATTGTTTATGTTTGTTTTTTTTCGAGCACGTGTGCACGCTACACAACTAGTGTATTCAACGTGTTTCTTTTCTTGCCTGTTTTTTTTTTACCTTCAACCCATTCGATAGTCATTAGAAGAAATATTGCCACACGGACTATGATTATATTAACCTTTCAATGCAGATTTTACCTACATTACAACTTTGTACATTTAATCTTCATGATATTATAAATGGCAAAATCATTTTAAATCAATTCATATTCATATTCCTTTTAAATTATATAGACGATTGTATTAACATAGAAAAATAATTTGCACCAAGCTCGGGACCGATAATATCTTGTCCCTCGAATATTCAGTTTTTATAAAAGTAAATTTTTTTTATAATTTAAATATTATCGAAAAACACGAAATAATTTGGTTTTATTAATTTTCCCCTTCATTGAGATTCATTAAGAATGTTAAGTTTATAATAATAATCCTTGTTGGATTAAATTTATCTTTTTTTTTATTACCGCGAGATTTAGAAATAAATCAATTGTTATACCATCGTCGAAAGTGAAAATTATATTGAAACCCCCGGATGTTTCCAATATATACAGGGTTGTAGATACATGGAACAATGTTTATACGCATGCGCAGAAGCGAATGTAAACCACCATATAATGGCGTCGAATATGGGCGCTCGCTTCGTACCGGGTGGATTGTACTTATTCAACTGAATATTGTCATTATAATTCGTCATAATAACGATGAAATCACTGCTCAACGGCTAACATATAAAAATCGAAATATAATGGCAGCCCAGTAATCATTAACAGTGAATTCAGGGAAAAATGCTAACGTCATACTTCCTTCCCTCTGTTACAGACGTGTGAATGTTGGATACAGAGAGTAGACACAGCAGTGTGCTGGATCAGGGACCATCTCGGGACCCTTGGCTCACAACCATGGACTGGACACTGGGCACGGACCAGTCGCTCCAGGACATGCTGGATTGCGACATCAAAAGCGAAATCGATAGCGTCATCGGTGGGCATCCCGAACTTGGCTTCAACTTCACCGAGCTATCCCCATTGGAGCTCGATGACGATCCCGTCGGCTGCCATAGCGATCTCAATGGCTGGTTTGGTTCTCAAAGCCTATTAAATGGCAACAGCAACAGTTCCAACAGGTAATTGCTCTTTGCTTACATAATTGACTGTAAATTTACCTTAGACTTCCCGTAAATCCGACCATTCGACATTTTTGCCGCTATTTTTATTTAGTTCTATTAGACGAATATAATTTCATTGCGATATGCAATACGTCTGGCATGGATTTTATAAAGGATTATAATTAACCCATCGCTATTCCATTATAGCATTATATAATTCAAAGTATGGAATGAGACGGAGGCAGAGTTTTTTCATTTAATGCAAATGTAAATGTCGCTTCTCGTAAATGATTATAAAAATAAAAATGCTACTCGTTCATCATTTAAGCAAAACAATATTGTAGACGAAGAATAATTTAACGATAAGTAGAAGACTTTGCGATTGAATTTTACAAAATACTTTTATACCAAAATTAGTGTTTATTACTGTATAGCTATCAATAAATAACAATTAGTAGTTAAAATATCGATGACGATGACGATGATAAAATGATTATGATAACTACGAGACAGTCATAACGAACGATTAAAATAAAGAGTAATAAGCAAGGCAAACGGAAATTGGAATTGAAAGGCGGGAAGGGAGTATGCTAAAAACGCGTAGCCCTGTCGAATGAGCGAATCTTGAGGTTGATAAGGTCCTCGAGGTCGGTAAGTACAGTCTTTGCCAGAATCTTAGCCCTCAAGAGACTTATAAACGAAAAAATGCGCGTTCGGCGTATAGTGGGGGGGGGGGGGGGGGGGTAAGGTCCTCGAGGTCGGTAAGTACAGTCTTTGCCAGAATCTTAGCCCTCAAGAGACTTATAAACGAAAAAATGCGCGTTCGGCGTATAGTGGGGGGGGGGGCGAGGGAGTGTGAGTTGCTTGCGAGATTGCTCAAGAGCAAGAGTAGACGAAGGACGTGACAAGAGGGACGCCAGTGGATGTGAAGTTGGCAGCGAAGATGGTAGATCGTAATGAACGCAATGCCGAGAATATCTACGGCCACACTTCCATTATCCTGCGATTGCTCAAGGAGGAGCCTTGCCTCAGGTTGGAAACCGCGCACGAAGACTCCTCCCGTACGAGAGTCCTGCATGTCAAGAGATGCTGCCTGGAATGGAATATCACGTATGAGAAACGTACAGCAGCAAGCTCGCGCGTCTCGATCGGTGCCAATTCATGCTTGACAAGTACGTCAGCGCTAAAAACCCGGATATCGGCAGTATCGTCGCTAGCGTCGGCGTCGATGCGTTGACCGATAAGCGCGATAGCCGGTCACTTGGGTCTCTAGAGCATCGGGCCTTCGAAGATACCGCAAACTGCAAGACTCCAGGCGAACCGTTGTCCACATTTTCCCGGGCTCGAGACGCGAGAACCGTGAAC
>NW_011948417.1:7336308-7358808 GCF_000503995.2 Ceratosolen solmsi marchali
GCATTCCCCCACACTCGTCCGATGGTTCGTTCGACCTCGAGCCCTTCGTCTCCTTCCTGGTCATGTTTGAGCGAGAGGGACGCCGTGGCCGCAAACGTAATCGCAATGAACACGTGATCCTTGCTCTTCTCAACCTGGTTTTGCATAATGGGGTGTCGTCGAGTACACGTGCACGAGCAGAAATTTACATTAAAAATATTTAAGTGCGCTTCTTGCACGATCTGATCGATAATGGACGCGGAGTCCAGGCTGCACCGTTACTGGGACATAAGCGCAACTGGAAGAAGTTATTGTTATTATCGAAATCACTCAAATGGAGTAGCCCAGTACGTTCATTTACCAAAGGACAAAATGTCGAATGTCGTATGCCAATTTGAAGTTCTGCTGCTTTTATTATGGTTTTGCATCAACCATTATTGTAGTATAAAAAAGAATGTGAAACGCTATGCTAATAAAATTTTGTAACATTTAAGGTAAAGCATTATCAGTACCATCTGTCATAATACGGATATCAATTTTTTCTACTCATAACTTTTTTTATCGCGCAATCTGGCTTTTACGTGCTGAAGTAAATGAATTTTGCAAATTCCAAACTTTAGGCACTTCAGTACTTTAGTTATATTGTAGTTCATATAACTACTACAAGTAGTAGTGACATATGCCTCGATATACAAACATCATTGCAAATTTGAGTGAAATTGTTATCTCAGATTGATTAATTTGAATAGAATGAAAAGTATATTTTATTATAGTATAATGCTTTGAATGTTTGTTTTTTCTTCATAATTTTGCGCGCCTTACAACTTACATTCAATGTAAACATTTATAATGTCGTTCATACTGCCAAATAATCAAAGGGCAATGAAAAATTTCACATTTATTTGACGAAACTCCGTGGTTCTCGGTCACCGCATAAAATTAAAAGAAAAAACAAACAACATAACCATATTTTCATCTCGTTCGTTTGAAAAGAACAGAAGACTAAGGTCTTCTTTCTTCTTTCGTTACAGTAACTTCAATCTGGATCTCAGCGGCTATGATGCCGCTTCCATAATGGTGAATCCAAACTCGGTGATGCCACACATGTCGGTGCGCAATGCAGCAGCGACAAACAACAATGGCCTCAGCAGTACCACGAATACGACAGCGAACAGCAAGCGATACTTTGCCTTCTCGCCCAAGCTCGATCCTAAAGAGGAGAGGACCGAGGTGTCGGAGCTCCCCGAACGGAACGGCACCGTGGAGCTCGAGGAGACCGAAGTCGAGGCGGAAGCGGAGCTCGAGTCCGACCCGGAGAGGGATTACGAGAACGAGCTGTCGGACTCGGAGGAAGAGGAAGAGGAGTCCGAGGACGAGGAGCACGAGTCTCAGTTAAACGGTTCCAGTCTTAAACTGAGTCTGCCCCAACACAAGTCCAAAGCTACGCTGCTCCTACCAGCCAGCACGATCAAGACTATCTCACCACAGTTTATCAAAGCGCATCAGCAGCAGCATCAGTATCAGCATCAGCATCAGCAGCAACAACAACAACAGCATCAGCAGAATCATCACCACCACCATCACCACCATCAGCAGCAACAGCACCAGCACCAACACCAGCAGCAGCAGCAGCAGCAGCAACAACAGCAACAGCAACAGCAACAGCAACAGCAACAGCAACAGCAACAAACGCTTAAAGTCAACGGCATAACCGGCATTCGGCTGCAAAATCTTAAAATCCTCCAGAGCCCAGGACAGGTACAACAGTTGCGCCGACAAATCTACGGGAACGGTGTCCAGGCGCACGTTGTCACGCAACAGCAGCATCATCAGCAGCAGCTCCTCCAGCAGAGTTCGCAGCTGACGCAGATTGCGGCTTCGCAGGCGAGTTCCGGGTGTCCCAAGAGGGATAAAGATCTCGATCCACTCAGACTCGACTACGACGATAAACCGTATCCCAAGCCGGCTTACTCGTACTCCTGCCTCATCGCCATGGCGCTCAAAAACAGTCAAACGGGATCTCTGCCGGTATCCGAGATCTACAATTTCATGTGGTGAGTCTAAACATAAGCAATTCATTAAGTCGATTGTCCAAGACTAATTGGTGGCGACAGTCCTCGGTTCCATTAATTACGCATAACAAAATTGTACGAAGCAATGACGATCGATGTAGGTTTTCCCTCGATTGCAGTTGCTTTATTACCAGCTTCCCCCAGTCACAATTCAACAAAGAAAGTAGTTTTGCCGATGTCTAAATGCGCGGCCATTAGTCATTGCGATTAGCCAAACCAGTACTTACGATAAGCAACACGAGCTGGGACAATAAATAAATTTATCATAAATACGCCATAAAAGTTATATAACTCGAAATAATAAATGACGTAGCATCGCGAGCTCGTTATTAAAAGAAAAACAAAACAAAAAAAGCATGCAAAACGAAAGTCGAAAACCGCAGCCGGCGACAAAACTTTTCGTTCACCCTCTCCTCGTACTTTTACCTGGCATATTCCTGATCATTAAGCGCGCCCAATCGCACGTGAATTTTCGCGTGCCCCAATATATCAAGCCGGCCGCTCAGTCGCGCGCGCACATTTAATAAAAAATAAAAAAATTAATAAAATAAAATATAAATCGGAAGGGTGAGAGCGGCGAGGGGACCCGGAGAAAAAAATGCGTGGCAAGAGGACGAAGGGAGGAGGGGGACGAGCGAGTAGTTGTAGCGGCCGAGCTGTAGAGTAGGGGGATTTTGAAGCTCGAAATGCAAGTATTGCGTAGCAATACTCGGTCTTTCAGAACTCGGTGCGCGTTGAGCGCTGCTGGCCTGCTCGAGTAATCTGCCAGGGGGAAAAGAGGAAAAGAGATAGAGCGAGAGTGCCTGAACGGGGCTTCGGCTTCAGCCCTACCGTTGCCTTGGCTGTGTCGATGCGATATACAGCCACACTAGCCGGGAGCAAGAAGGTGGAAGGGGTCCGCGTATTATCCCTCTTCCTTTATTTGACTCCCTTACCCCGGCCCCGCCGCACTCGCCAACTTGTATACGTACACGCGCGCCCGTCCCCTCTTGCCCTTCACCCCACCCACCATCCCCTCCCCGCGCGCTCTAAGTCGCTCTCTCTCTCTCTCTCTCTCTCTTCCCCTCCCCTCTCCATCACTCTCTCGTTCTTGGCCATTCGTTTCACGGAGCGGCAAGGGGAGAGGTGTTATTTTGTGTGAGGCCCTTGGAGCACCAGGTGCATGCCAAAGTACAGTCTCGAGAGAAAGCCGAGGCCCCTCTCTTTGTTCCTTGTGGCGGCCTGCCCCGCGTACAGTACTATCCAAGAATATCGCGCACTTGCATTTTGCGCGCTCGCGATCTTCAACACAACAATCTCTCTCGGTTATGATCGTTTTCCGTCCTCGTTTTTCTCTCCCGGAATTATTGCCATTTCGTGCACGCTTCGCCATTGAGTCGCGCTATTTCCTTTTCTCTCTCAATCACGCGAGTCTAACCACTGGCCCACTCCAATTGTCAAGCCCCCTCCCCTCCTCCATCTCCTTCTCTCTCTCTCTCTCTCTCTCTCTCTCTCTCTCTCTTACACTCTCACTCTCTCGCTCGTTATGTTCATACTCCACTCTCTATCATCTCTTGCTCTCATCACCTTTTATTCTATCGCGCCATTTTTCTCCGTAGCGCGGTTATGGCTTAGCTAACTCTTGGTCATTACTTTACGTGATTAAGAGACGCCTCGGACCCTATTCATGGATAATTCATTTTATATTTACGATCATTATTGCACACGTATATTAAACACGCGTCTTTTATTATTTTGAGTTACTTGGGCGTTAGAGGATTTTATTTATTTTTGCGAATAAAAAAATATTTAAACTGTTTGATATAAAATAATTTTTTGCTGATAAAATTATAATTCATATTTTTGTCTATCTGTCTGATTGTTGGACTCTCTCTCTCTCTCTCTCTCTGGGCGCGCGCGCGCGAGTGAGCGAGTGGTTTTATCGAACGAGGAGCAATTTTTCTCTATTATTCTTGATTTTAACATTTTTACTTTCTTTGTAATTCAAATATAAAGATAAAAGCATCGATTCAAAGAGTGCAACGGGCGAAGCAAGATTTATTTGAAAATATAAAAATAAATTAAGAAAATTCTTCAATAATGAAAAAAAAATTCACTTAAATATAAATAAATAACTCGCATTTAATGATTGCATAGCCGTATTAAACAATAATGTTATTTAACTTTGGTACACGAAGAAACTATAAATTATCGCCGGTATATAATAGAAAGTTAGAGAAACCCCGGAAAGTAAATGCGCGTTGCTAGTCGTAATGGGATAAATAAATGAATTAACGTTAGAGAGTACTGTATTGCATCAATGCGTATTTGAAGAAAAAAAAGTAAAAAATTCCGAGTAACATGTAGATAATAGTAAATTTGAGAATCCAATAAAAGATAATGTAAAAGATGAAGAGCGTGGGTTTGCCATTTTTCAGCGAGCACTTTCCATACTTCAAGACGGCTCCAAACGGCTGGAAGAACTCCGTAAGGCACAACCTCTCGCTCAACAAGTGTTTTGAGAAAATCGAGAAGCCGGCGGGCAACGGCAACCAGCGTAAGGGCTGCCTCTGGGCCATCAACCCTGCCAAGATCGCCAAGATGGACGAGGAGGTACAAAAGTGGTCGCGAAAGGATCCCCTCGCCATCAAGAAGGCCATGATCTATCCGGAGCAGCTGGAGCTCCTGGAACGCGGTGAAATGAAGTACGTGGGGAGCAGCAACGGCGACCTTTCCGAGGAAACGGAGAGCTCGGGCGACGAGGCCGAGGGCCCGGAGGAGGTGGCACGTAGCCTCGGACACGGGCACCTTGCGGCCAACTCGGTCACCGACAGTTACGACGAGAGTAGTCAGGACTGCGATGTCGACGCCACCGAGCAGCTCTACGACGAGATCGACATCGACGACAACAAAGAGGCCCTGCACATGCAGCTCAATATCTCCAAGCAGGAGAGCAGCCTCGATTATCAGTTGAGCCCGAGTAACAAGCGACAGAAGACCCTCACGGGCACACTCCAGGCCAACTACGTCTATCAACCGGTAACGACTGCCCGGAGGAAAACGGCACCCCTCTTCCTTACGACGGGAGCCGCCGCAGGCTCCTTCCTCAAAATTGAATGAGCGCAGCCAGCGATTTTCTTTCTTTCGACCTTTATACCCTTTCACTATCCTCTTACCGTCATCCTATCTTCCGACAAGGCTTCTAACCCGAAACTTCATCCTCACTTCGACTCTCATTTTCTTTCGTGCATTGTACAGTTATTTCTTACCCATACCAATTATATACATTCTGTTGTAAGTCGCAATTTCATTACATTATCATTGCGCACTCGCTCATTTTCTTGGAAAGCTAATGTGCTACCAAAGCTGATGCATACAAAATAAAACGTGTCAACGTGGCAACGGTCTCGTAGAGATTACCTCGAATGCGAAATGTACTTTCACCCTTTTCTCTTCTCTCACCTTCTCTTTTATCATTGGTCTGATCTCATACACGTACACATGCACGCGGGCACACGTCCAAAACCCACACCTCAACCCGACAAAGGGATAAAGAGAGTGAGTCTGTGTTTTGGTGTGCGTGCTTGCTTGCATGCGTGGGTGTGTGCGAAGGCAACCGTAAGTGTATGTGAATTCAGTTATCGCTTTAATTTCAATATACAATGAGGAGTAGTACATTTCACATTTAATGATTATACTCTTGAGATTGACTGTCGCGTATGAAACATTCCGTATGATTTGTAACACAAATATTAATTTGACAAGTGGTCCGCTTTATTTTCATTTCATTATTGTATAAATTCTCCTTCAATACGTGTGTGTGCGCGCGCGCGCGCGTATATATATATATATATATATATATATATATATATATATATATATATGTACACACGCGCACACAAACAAATTAAAAAAAATGAATTTCTATTAAAAGCCCCTTGTTTATCCTGGAAAGAAAGATAATTTAAAACAAATTCGAGGATCTCGGCACAATGCAGCATTATTTAAAGCGCGATAAAGCAGTTTGGTATGTGATAAGTGCGATAAAAATATAAGCAAAATTTACAGAATATTTTTTACAAACTATAATAGCCACTTTCATTATTTTAGGCAAAATCGTAGTTAAGTAGATGTTCTTGGTCTATACTCGATAGATGATAAATCCAGAACAGTTGAAATTATGCTTTAGAAATGCGAATTTATAGTCTCCGAAATGAGCATAACGAAAATAATGTATTGTACAGAAATATTTGAAATTGTAAACGACATATATAAATGAAGACGTTCTTAAACGGCGATGCTTAAATTTGTAAGATACATGATATGTAAGATCACAGTATGTAATTTACCGGCACGTTTGTGCGCGAGACGATGTGTCCAAGGGCGAAACTGTATGGAAATATTTTGCGGTGTTCCAGTCTTCGTCCTTAATTATATGGGATTTAGACACATTTGCGGAGTAATCATTGTATTGGAAAAGCAAACCCATCGTTTGCACATTTTCCGCGATAATAGAGTTCCAATTTAAATCGTCACTATTGTTGTGCGTGGTACTGCATATTAACGACTGCTCTGAGTAAACAAATACCTACAAAATAAACCTATATTATTAAGTATTTGGTCAGCCAATGGCCAGACTGATGTATTATACTTTTTATACATTGCTGGACTAAGTAATAAATGTAAATGTTTTTGCAAAACCGTATACCTGAAAGATATGAAATTACTTAGATTCACAGACAGGTAGAGTACAAAGAAAATAATAGAAAAAATTCATCATTGTAAGATTTTGTAGCATAGCAAGTTGAAAATTGTGTACTTTATTTAATTTTTACGCGTTATTGAATTGGCGAGCGTACAAGATTTAAAATTATATTTAGAAACACGCATGAAGAGAGAGAAAAAAAAAAACAAACAAGCAAAATAAAATAAAATAATTTAGCATCGGAAGATCATTTTCTTTTAGGCCAGTGAAATCATTATTCTAGCCCTCGATTGGCGAGAGCTATTTTACGATGCTAGTTAATATAAATCCATCTATAAAATTACTTCTTTTACGAAAATTACGCACGTCGCTGAGTAATACTTAAGGACGTTCAATGCTGTGAAGTATATTAATGAGTAATTGGTAAAAGTTAGTCTTAATCAGAAGTAATTAATTAATTAATTAAGCAAATAGTAGATTATATTTCTTTGCAAAATGCATAATGTGCCCCTTGAAGTTGCATAGCAGAATCAGAAGTTCTACTCCATGAGTAACTATGAGAATTTTGCAACGCATTTACAAAAAGGTAGCTGTATGTTGTATAATTGTATATAAAGAAGCTCGATCAATTTGTCACTAGGTTGCATTTACCACATTGTTTATTCCGTTCGTGAATGAATTCTCACGTTACGAGAAATGAAAGTCACTATTTTCTTAACTTTATTACATATTTTAGCACAGTAAATATAAGGAAGCATCTTTATATTAAAGTTACATTTCATTATTCATTTAAATTAAGAGAACGTGTATTTAATATCAGCATTTTCAAACACTACTGTAAATGAATGGAACACTACTTTTTTGTACCTTGTTTACAAAATTAAAACAATTTTTTAAAAAATTTTATAAAATGCAGTGTTAGTAATTAATAAATTTCATAGCTTCAATTTAGAGAAATTTCATCTCAATAAAACTGAGAAGGGACCAATAACAAAAAGCCCTTTCGTATATCATACTTTTATAAATAAGCTTTAATGTTTTTATTTTTATTTTTCTACTTTTGACACGTATACATGAAAACATTGTAACAATAATGCTTCGTATTATAAGTAAAAGAAAAGAATGTACCATTTACTATGTTATATATACACACACACGCACACACACACACATATATATATATATATATATATGCGTGTGTGCGCCTGTGCGCCTGTGCGTGCGCGCGCGTGTATGTTTATATGCTGCTTTATCACCATGTTTAAAAACTAAAATTGAAAATGGTCAAGTTATACTTTTCTTTTACAATAATTTTGAAGCCATTGAATAGCTTCTTTGTGAGGAGGGGGGGGGGGGGCAAATACAATAATACTGCCAAGAATAGCCAAAGTTATAAAACAAAAAATAATAAAAATAAAAAAATATATCAATGTGTGTGCATCTATGACATGTCAAAAGATAAGATGTATGAAGAATGATGGAAAAAAAAAATAGCCAAAGTTATAAAACAAAAAATAATAAAAATAAAAAAATATATCAATGTGTGTGCATCTATGACATGTCAAAAGATAAGATGTATGAAGAATGATGGAAAAAAAAAAGAAAAAAATTAAAGTCTCTTTCCTCTGTGCATAGGCATAATCTTATAAACTCTGGTCTCAAGGAAATCAAAATCATTTTCTGTATGAAAATAAAGATGCTTGTGATTTATCACTACATAGGGTGTTTCGTTGTAAATAAGCGTATCATCACACATTTGTTCCTTGAACTAATGCATAAATTGTCGATCAGTGACGTACGCCTCCATGTGTGAAATATGCGCAACATAATTTGTTAGGTAAAACTAATTACTAAGGTATACATAAAAATTAGAGTAGTTTTTGTACCTGTTTATAAACAATTTCTATACTTATGTAATTTGAAATAAGTAGCAAGTGATCTTTATAATATACATAATACAAGCAGCAAAATGTACATGTGCAATGAACATTTTAATAATAAAAAAACTAAAATATACATAAATTTTTTGTGTGTGTGTGTGCGCGCCTCTGTGTCATTGAATCTTTTCCATTCATCATTGAGATGCATATATCTCCGATTCCATTCGGGGGTGTGTGTATGTATGTATGTATATATATATATATATATATATAGTTTCCTATTAATACACAATAATAATTTAATTAAATAATTCATATTTCGATAATGAATATCAAATGAAAATGCATTTCTTTTCTTAATTTCATAATTATAAATGCTAAAACGGAAGTGCATATTATAATGGGAAAGAACATGCGCAATAGTAAGTATATAAGAAATTTACAAATTTACCGGCTCTTTAACCGCCGTAATCGAGAACGTTCCTCCTCCCCAGCAATAAATAATTAATAATTAAAATTAAAATATCAGTAAAGCCGAAATTTAATTGAATTTGGTGAATATCGGAGAGACGATCGTGGATTCGTTAGTTCGTTCTCGTGTCGCATAGTGCGATCAACAGTGAATTATATTATAGTAATTTCTTTCATTAAACGATTGCCCATAATGTCGCAGCGATATTGGAATTTGTTATTGACATAAATATATATATATATATATATATATATATATATATATATATATATATATATATATATATAGAGTGTGTTTGCCGGTAAAGATGAAATTAAATTCCCCTTATATTATTTAGTCGTTAAAATTATCATTTTACTTATGACTCACGTACGGCTTTGATTAAAATATCTCTTTCTCGCGACATTTCGCCCAGATTTTTATGGCTAATCATAAATCCGTTATGCCGGTATAAAGTAAGTCAAGCGTGAAAAGAAATACTTTAAGCGAGCAGCGCCCGCTGCTTCTGCAGTCGCTGTCGGTAAATATTTCGTTAAAGCGTGCGCGCGCGCGCGAGATTATGTTTTTATCGGATGTCGTATGGCTGGGGTTTAGTCGTCGATAGCCAATGAGATAACGATTTCGACTGCGTACATACGACATCTCGAAGCATTCGATAGTCGTGGCGATTAGGATTAGAGAATCATCGGAGTGTCGGTGATATTCCAAGATTTATATTCCAAGTCAAATCGAAATTTCGTTTTCCTGCTCGTGGTACACGGTCGCTTTGTTTTTTTTAACCTCTTATGATCGCAACATATATTCAATATGCAGATGAAATGATACTTCTTACCTGATCTGAATTTGACTTATTTACTTTCGCCAGCATTTTTTGTTCATCGACGCTCAAATAAGTTTTTATGATTGCGCATAAGTTTTATTTATCCGGGGTTGAAGTTATCAGCGAGTTCTTAAGTAACAAGGTATTTATTAAATATGTAATGCCAAAACGTTTATTTCACAATTTATCACAAAATAAAAAAATTAAATTAAATATACATCTGATGAACAATATGAATTTATTACGTTCAAGAGTAATTTATTATAACCTTCAACCTGTCAGTGAAATAAAAAAAGCAATTTCTGTAGAAGCTTCTTCTCAAATAGGAAATATGACAGAAAATAAGTCGGATGAAAAGAAGGAAAATGATATTAAAGTCACATATCTAGATACTCCTGTTAAGTCGGAAAGCGACCAAAAGGAATATAGGTAATGTAGCTAATTTTTTTTTTCGACTTATTTGTCAATTAAATATCTCTGTTGCTTCAAATGTCGCACAGACTATTAGGGCTGCAAAAAATATTTACTTTAGTGCGTATATTTGATTGGCATTCGCAGAGTTATAAAATTAGAGAATGGCTTAACCGCTTTATTGATTTCTGATTTAAAGTCCATCCAAGATAATGACGCTGGGGAGAGTGTACAAGAAAATGGTAAGAGCTATTATTATCGATAGTTTAAGTAACGGCGATGCCAAAGTACATGCATTTTATCTTGTAGTTTCCGTCTGCTCCGCCGATGATGAAAGCAATATCAGCGAAGAAGATAGCGAAAGCGACGGTACAGACGAAGACGACAGTCAAGATGATGCTTCGAACGACGAAGACAGCGTTGAGGCTGGTACTAAAACGCTTAAAAGGGATAAGAAAATGGTGCTGGTTTATATTCTTGTATAATATATCCTGCGCGTGTCCTTTACTATCTTATTACTATTATTTTTTTTTCATTTGCAGGCAGCTTGTGGCCTGTGCGTAGGTGTTGGAAGTTTCAGCGATCCAAAAGATATACAAGGATTGGCTCATTTCCTTGAACACATGGTATTCATGGGCTCCGAAAAATTTCCACAGGTTATCGATAATCATTTATTTAATAATTTTTTTAACAATAATACCAAATATTTTCATAATAAATAACATGTCAAAGTTTAAATTTACTTTGTTAGGAAAATGACTTTGATACATTTATAAAACAAAGAGGAGGTTTTGATAATGCCTGCACAGACTGCGAGCACACTACTTTCTACTTTGAAATACAGGAAAAGCATTTATTACCCGCTATGGATCGATTTGCTCAATTTTTTATAAGTCCTCTTATGAAAAGAGATGCAATTACTCGAGAACGCGAGGCTGTTGAAAGTGGTATGATTTAATTATTTTCAAATATCGACTATTCGATTATTTTACCAAATATTTTGAATATACAATGTGTAAATTTGCAGTTTGAAGTAATTTACATTGAATTTCGATTCGATTTAAATCATTGATTTTATCTTCATAATTTGTATTTATAATTTGTAATTATATTACGTATGAATTATATTGAGATGAATTTTCACAATCTACTGAACAAAACACTACTTATTGTCAAATTGCCTACGATATTTAATTGATAATGTTATATCAAGATATTTAAGAATCCCAAAAACAATTGATAATTTTTTTTATATTCAAATGTAGTTTTAGTGCATTTTATGAATAGCTAAGAAAAACAAAATAATCTCGAAATTTGAATTAATTCGTTTGCAATTCATTTATTTAAAAGATCGGATAAATTCAGATCACATGTTACCAGTGCACGTTACATATGTAACATTAATAGTACGCTATTAAATTTTTATTAGTTAGTATATTTCCATTAGTTTATACTATAAGGATTTTTTAATGTTTCATAGAATTCAAAATGGCATTGCCATCGGATTCTAATAGAAAAGAGCAATTGTTCGCAAGTTTTGCAAGAAAAAATCATCCTGCTGCAAAATTTCCGTGGGGAAATTTAATTACATTACGTGACAATATCGACGAGGATAAATTAAATTCAGAATTGCATAAATTTCGGGAAAGGCATTATAGTGCACATAGAATGACATTAGCAGTTCAAGTTAGTAATTTCATGTATAATAAAATAAAGTAAAAAGAGCGTATTGAAAGATTTCAATAATTAAAACGATTTTAATGTTTCAGGCAAGATTATCATTAGATGTATTAGAACAATATGTTAAAGATTGTTTTTCCAATGTACCTGTAAATAATTTACCAGCAGATGATTTTAATGAATTTGTAGGAAAAAATTCATTCGACAGTCCAGAGTTTAACAAATTATACAAGATTAAACCTATTAAGGACATTAGTCAGGTAAGTTACAAAATAAATAAAGTAATTCTTTAAGATCTTAAAAAATATTGTCTAATTGACAGGTTGAATTGACGTGGGTAAGTCCACCTTTACATCATCTGTATAGAAGTAAATCTCATCAATATGTTTCATGGATTATCGGTCACGAAGGGAAAGGCTCATTAATTAATTATCTTCGGAAGAAAATGTGGTGCCTTGATATTTTCAGTGGTAATAGCGAAGGAGGTTTTGAACATAGCTCTATGTATGCCCTTTTTAGTCTATCTTTAATACTAACAGACGAAGGCTATGAGCATTTGAACGAAGTATTAGATGCTGTGTTTTCCTACATAAATTTGTTACGTTACGAAGGTCCGCAGAAGAGACTGTTTGACGAGATTCAGCAAATAGAAAATATTAATTTCAGGTTATAATTTATAATTGAAAATTGAAGTTAATACTTTAATAGCTTCGTTCTATTTGTTAAAAATGAAAATTAAAAATCTAGATTTCCCAGTGATTTGCAAATAATAAGCTCGAATGTTTCAATTTTTCTCAGATTCACCGATGAAGATAGTGCTGTATATTATGTAGAGGCATTGTGCGAGAATATGCATTTCTATCCCCCGGTAGATTATATTACCGGTAGCGAATTATACTTTGAGTATGATCCTGAATCTATTAAAAGTTCCATTGATATTCTACGCCCAGATAATGTTAACATTATACTGTTTGATAAAAAGTTCAACGAAGATGATTTTGATAAAGTAGAGCCTTGGTTTCAAACAAAATATTCGAGCAGTGAAATACCTAAGGAATGGGTGACACGTTGGACAGAAATTAAACCATTGCCTGAATTTCATCTTTCAAAACCAAATTTGTATATTACAGATGATTTTAGTTTAATTGACTTGCCAGCTGATATACCAAAATATCCAGTAAAAATCCATCACAATGATAAAATTGAAGTTTGGTATAGAGTAGATCCAAAATTTCGTCTTCCTAACTGCTACATATATCTTTATTTGATAACCCCTTATGCCATTGAATCTCCTAGATCGTAAGTTAGCTGTTATTATTAAGTCACGTGTAATATTATTAAATTGTCAACAATGTCTTGAATAATTATTTTTATGATCGTTAAATTAGCTCGGCAATGCTGAAGATGCTCGTATCTTTATTAGAACAATTATTAATCGAGGATTTATACGATGCAATAGTTGCTGAGTTAGAATATCATATTAGTTCATGCATAAAGGGTATTATGGTTAAAGTACACGGCTTGAATCAAAAATTATTTGTTAGTATACATTGTTTATTTGTTCATGTATTTTTTTCCATACGCTAATTAGGTTATTATTGTTAATTATGTTTTTATCACCTTTTCTTTTAGCTTTTGCTGGAAACAATATTAAAGTGTATAGCAAACTGTCATAAATTAGCAACAGAAAAGTTGTTTAACGTAATGAAAAGAGAGCAGCTAAAGTCTTATTACAATACTTTTCTTAAACCTGCTAAGCTTGCCAAGTAAGTATACGATAAGGGCTAGACATTTTGAACCTTTAAAATAGTTTAAAAACAGCTTGAGGTATAAAATTGTTAGGCACATTGCAATTGATATATTATTGATATATTATTTTCATTATTTAATTTGCATTAGTATGAATGATTGATGTATAATGGAAGTTGGGGTTTGTTAATCTAGAGGGCTCGAAATAATCGAATTGCAACGATAAAAATGAATCGTTAAGTGAGTAAAGAATTAAATTCATTTATTAGAGTTGTTAACCACCTCTCTTCGCCGATATTTAATATTTCTAAACGTGAGTTGCATGCAACTATTTATTGTTTTTTTTTTTTTTTTTTTTTTTTTTTTTTTTTTATCTTCACCATTGATTGATTGATTGATTGATTGATCGATCGAATAGAAAAATATCCAATTTCGAGTCGCATCTGCAATGCCGTATAAGGAATCGTAATATATTTTCTATATCTGCAAGAATAATATACAGTAACTTTAATTACTTTTAGTGATGTTCGAATATCGATTTTAACCGAAGGTTTTTGGACGTCTATCGAAAAGTATGACGTAATATCTGGAGTAACTTTTGACGAGTTCATCAGTTTTGCTAGGAATTGTACGGAGCACATGTACATTCAGTGTCTCGTGCAAGGCAATGTTAGCGAAAAAGTTGCACTAGAAAATATATACAAATGTATCGAGCCACTGGAATATTATGCATTAACACCGAAAACTCGCCTTCGCTTGAAACTTCATCAAATTCCAGTTGGTGAAAAGTGCTGTCGTGTGAAAAATTTCAATCCTATGGATGTTAATTCCATTGTAACAAATTATTATCAATCCGATGTCGCTTCTATTAAACTTTATGTTATTATTGAATTGTTAATGGTGAGCGAACTTCAAATGTTGCACAATCATTTTTCAACGGCACTTAATGATTATTATGTATTATCATATTTTCATTTTTTTTATTTTTACTTAGATGTTCATGGAAGAACCAATATTTAATCAACTTAGAACTCAAGAGCAACTGGGTTATGATGTTTCTTGTTTATTGAGAGATACTTACGGTGTTATTGGATACTCGATTACTGTTTGCACACAGGCCGACAAATTTACAACGGAATATGTCGATGAAAGAATCGAAGCATTCATACGATCATTAACCGATTCGTTCAAAACCAAAACCCTCGACGATTACAACTTTATAAAGGAATCTCTCATTAAATCGAAGCAGTGCACCGATATAGACCTTAAAGAAGAAGTTAACAGAAATTGGACCGAAATAACAGATGAAACATATATTTTTGACAGATACGATAAAGAAATCGCTGCTATAAAAACAATAACAATTGAGCAACTTATCGAGTGGTTGAACGATCACATAGTTAATGGAAAAAGTTTTAGAAAATTAAGTATTCAAATAGTTGGAACAACTAATGAAGATAAAAGGGACGACGGTAAGCAAGTGAAACATATTTCAGCGAATTTACGAATGAAAATTAATTTTAATGACAATTAACAATTGTTAATTCCACAGAAAAAGACAAAAATTTAGATCCAGCGTCAAAAAAATATTCATTAACATATTTGACAGATGATAAAAAACCATCGGAATATTATATAACCGACATTGAAGCTTATAAGAGTAAATTGAATCTATTTCCTACTAGTCACACAACTTTATGACAAACGAATATCTAATATTATTAAAAATTTGTACTGAACAAATTTTTTAAATTATGCAGAATTTTATAGTTTTGAAATAAAATAATAAGTATAGAACTACTTGTATAATTTAATTATTTGAAGTATTTATAATTGTCATTTTATTTTTAAGATTCATAAATTTTAATAAATGAAAAATTAATATTTTTCGATAGTTTATTATGAAATTCAATTTTTTTTTTTTTTTTTTTTTTTTTTTTTTTTTTTTTTTTTTTTTTATTATAGAACATGCGTTTGTAATGCACAAATTTTATATAATAAAAAATATTAATATATCAAAAAAATTATTTTGAATAATGTATAATTTTATAAAGTAGCGTATTTTAATTTTTTTAGAAAATTAAATATTTTTATTTATTTGGGTGTAGTGTGTGTGTGTGTGTGTGTACCCTTACTCGTAGATGCCTGTTAATGGTAAACTCCTTGCTTTCTCAACATCGTACGTACTCCATGTAAAATCGCAAATGTATCGGATTTTACGGGAGTTATGCTTAAAATTCAAAATACAAATATTTAGAAGCAATTGTTGATTAATTTGATGTGATGCTTATTTACCGATGCTGTAACGCTTTATTTTTATTTTTTCTTTCTTTTTTTTTTTTTCTTTTTTTTTTAACTGAAATTTGTGTCGAAGGCACGGCGTTACAAAGATAATTCGAGAACGATTTGCACAGACGTATATTCAAAAGTAAAATATTCTACAAAATTAGCTCAAGACAAAGTGGCTAACAAAGGCCTAGAAGAATACATTCGACCTAAAATATTTATTACTTAGAAGACATTGTTATTATTAATGGAGAAGATAATAAAGATATAAACTAAACAGTTTTTTCAAATCTTGATTAAAAATAAAAGATCTTTTGTTCAAATTTCATTTTCAAGCTTAAAATTAAGTATCTGTAAATGTTTATTTTAACGAGAGAAAAATTAGTAATCCTCGATATATTTACTTTTCTATAAAACTTGACTTTCATTATTTCTTTATGCAACAACAATTCATCGTCATATACGTTTTATATTTGTCGATTGATTAATCGTATGTGAAAATACCATAAAACATTCAAATAAATGAAATAAATAAATGAATGATATATTCTTATTATGATAATGCACGTCTTTTAGTATTACATTGATGGTAATTTGATGTAACATGCAGCATAATTTAACATTTAAAAATGAGTTTTATACATCAGACGATGAAGAGTGAAACTTCCTTTCAACAATTTGTTTGAAATATGAATAAGTTTGCTAATAATTGTCACATGCGATACATAAGAAGAGAATGTTAACAAGGTTTACAAGGATAATACATAATTAGTTATAACTAATGACATCTCATATTAATGAATAAATAAGGATATTGGCTATTTCTCTTTTAATGTATTCTTTATTTGTATGACATGACAGTACATTTTAATAAATCATTAAACTTCCAAAATATTGGCCAGTCGTTTTTATGATGCTTTCTTGTTGAAAACTTGTGAAAGAATTGGTTCGCTCGTGGGTTTCTTAAGAAATACCATAAAATTCAATAATCAAAATTCTTAAATTGATCGGGTCATATTTACTTGTTAAATTTTTTTTTTCTTTTCTTTCTTTCTTTCTTTTTTTTTTCTTTTTTCTTTTTTTTTTTTTCCTTGATCTTTCACCAATCGGCGCGCGTAATACATAATAATATCGAAAGTTAATTTAAAAGAAGCTAATTCCATAGAAATAAAAAATTTGACACAATAATTTTTTCTTGTTGTTGTTGTTGTTGTTGTTGTTGTTGTTGTTGTTGTTGTTGTTGTTGTTGTTGTTGTTGTTGTTGTTGTTGTTGTTGTTGTTGTTGTTGTTGTTGTTGTTGTTGTTGTTGTTGTTGTTGTTGTTGTTGTTGTTGTTGTTGTTGTTGTTGTTGTTGTTGTTGTTGTTGTTGTTGTTGTTGTTGTTGTTGTTGTTGTTGTTGTTGTTGTTGTTGTTGTTGTTGTTATATCTAGCAGCATAATATGACTGTTATAATGGACGCTAAATGCTTGATCAATTATTGAATTTCAATTCAATTTGAATTTTAATTCGTGCTTCTGTTGACGAAATTCTATTGCTAAAAACGACCGATTACTGCCGTCTCGTCTCCACAACGGACATTTTTTACATTGAATATCGATGCAATTCTGATAATCTAATTCATTACAACATCCATCAACGTGCATTTTTCATGTAATATTTGTTTTGTTAGTAATGATTTTATAATTAATACAATTCTTCATTAACTGCGGTATTATAGAATTGCCACTACGTTTATATTATCGCCTAAACTTGAAATATCAACCTGTGCTTTCTCTATGATTTTATCGTTCAACGTTGCTTATTATTAGAATAATAATCTTTCAGTTTGCCTTGTGTTTTCGCTAGTACTGATTCTTTGTCCGAATGAAACGAAACCCTTGGTCGAGCGGACCAACTTGACAGTCTCCGCATCAGTGTATTTCAATTAGTTTTGATGGTAAAACCGGATAAATGTAACTATTATTGAGAATAATCTCCGCCGAAAACACGAAGAACATTTATGCAGAATCAGCTCCGCTGAACACTAGGCACAGATGGGATATATGTTTACAACAATAAAAATTACATTGTGGAGTCATTAAACTTTTTCCACTTTTCGCAAAATTGTATGTGCGCAACTCACGTAAAGGAGTGCAATGGTTAATCGCATTATTTGTCGGTTACAAAATTAAATCAATACAAAATAGATACAGCATATTTAACTTCCTTATCTCATTGTGTCGATGCTCTCGTCTCTTCTATTTATTTTCTCTAGTAGAATTAGACACTAAATTTATTCATTAAAGCACATAAAATGTATATTAGTCCTCTAAATGCTTATAATTTCCGTCGATAATTTTCTATCCATTCTTCATCGATGCATTTTAGAAAGAAAAAATTAGTATTATTAATTGTATCATTTAGAAGGTCAATGGCTTAATAATCGACAATAGTTGCCGCGTGATTAAAACAAAACTCAATACATTATGAAATTTTTATTTTTAACAAAATTCTAAGAAAGATATTGACGCACCATGCAAGTCATTATAATAATAAATATATAGTTAGTCAGTGAACGCATATATAAATCATTTCGCGCATGCACATTTTATACTTTTTTTTCCTTTTGAAGTTTTTACTTGCTTTACTTTTTCATTTTTAGCTAAGACGAGAAATAATAGGAGAATATATGTTATGTAATATTTAATAAGAATATATAATAATGGGGCCCACGTTATGGTTTCAACTACATCAATAGTGATTGATCGAGTGTATTTTTTTCTTTCTTTTTTGATATAATTTTTATTTTTATTTTTATTTTTATTATTATTATTATTATTATTATTATTATTATCATTTATTATCATTATTATTATTATTATTATTATTATTATTATTAATATTAATAGATATAATTCATGGCTCCTATCATATTTAAATATACTTGATAATTATATACGTATATAAGCGAGAACCTATGATATATAATATAAAAAGAAAACTAAGAAAATACAAAAGTAGTCAGCCGTGGTAATTAAAAATGTTAATTCTTGTAGAGGCGCAAGACAAAGCATACAATAAATAAACTACCGGTCACAAAAAAAAAAAAAAAAAAAAAAAAAAAAAACCAGCAATCATGTTCAAAGAAATTGAAAATAAAAGTTAAAAGCAGTTTCATCAATTTAAATGCCCATTAAATTATTATTTGCGCGCCGGCCAACCATTAAATGTATTGCAACGGATGCACGTAACTCCTTTATAAGCATGGTTATTGACACAACCATCGTTACTACTTTTTTCTGCCTTTTGCAACGAAATAGTAAGAAGAATACTCGAATGTTCTATAAAGCAAAAAAAAAAGAAAAAATAAAAGTTAATAACTTTATACGATTTTAAAGATAAATGAAGAAATATAAATGGTGAGTACTTTTGCCTTCGTAGATACCATATATATATATATATATATATATATGTTGTGTTGTGTTGTGTTGCGCGCGCGCGCGCGCGCGCGTGTGTGTGTGTGTGTGTGTGTGTGTGAAAGAAATAAGAGATAATGAAAAGAAAAAATTCTTTTGTTCGGCTGCTACGCGGCCAGTTTAAATCTTGAATAAGTATTTTATTTTTTTTTCTCTTCATTTTTATTTAACATATATGTATTATATGATGTTAAAAATCATCCATTATAAGAGTTTACATAAACGATCGATCGTTTGAATGTTTTACTTTTACTTTTGCATTAATGGTCATAGAGCATAGTGCGTGGGCCCCTAATTCTATGCATTTAGTGAAAAACTTGATGCGCGTTCAATGCGCCTCAGATTTATTGTTTTTATTCATAAACCTTTTTTACTCATTGAAGCTACTTTTTTATTACTTATACAATAAACACACGAGGTTTTCTTAATGCGTGATTAACTTTTCCTTTTTGTTTAGTTCATAATTGCATTTGCTTTTTATTAAAAATTTTTGTTCAACTTTAAATTGTTTCTTTATGCCTGACATCAGTGCTGCGGCAACTGATTTATTCTGCATACATCCTGAATTGTACATTTATAGCTTTATTAGTTATTAAATTTCATGTTATCAAGAGATTCATATGCTTTAGAGTGAAAATCAATCGTGTTTCATTGTTTTAACAAAGCGTAAAGTGGTATGCACTCTCGAGCTTAATTGTTAAATTATTATTGTTATTTTTTTTTTTTTTTTTTTTGCATATAGCTGCTGTTTCATTTTACATTGACTGGCTCTTTAGCTCATAGATTCGAAAACTAAAAGTGTATTTCGACATAGTTAAGATTGTATATTATATGCTCGGAAATCATCCATTTTTAATACGTCGAAGGAGACCTAAGCGAGTCCTGAATAAAAAGCTTATCCCAGAGAACGTCTTTTCATCACATTTACATTTTACATTTAGACCAAATTGGTTTCCGTTGACATTAACTTTGTTCTTATTCGTTTAAAATCTTTTTTACCAGTAGAGTTGCACATCAGATGCTTTTCTCTTTACCTATGTCCGACTTCTTGGCCTTAAGTCCCTTACATGTCAAATTCGCGAACTAACGGCATTCACTAAGTTACTCATTTTATATAATTTTCCTTTGTTTCATTGTCTTAATGCATTTAGTCGCGATAACAAATCTACAAAAATATAGCGTTGTCTCTTTATTTATCACCTCTTGGTATATTAATCCAATAAATGTTTTTTTTTTCTTTCTTATTCACTCAATACATCTGCATTTCTCGACACGACATTTTTTTATTTAGCAATTAGATCTGTCATTCCATTAAATCGTGTTTATAGTGCTGCCATAACTTGTTTATTTATTCTTTCATTTTTTTTAATTTTTTTTTCCCTCGACAAGCATTACATTTTCGTCAATATAAAAAAAAGAGTGCTCCACCATATAGCAATGATGACTTTCAGCCAACGTAATTTGGCGACTATTACGTTAAATTGGATTCATCGACATAATCATATCTCATATAAACTTAGTGCGTGATCAACACACCTAAGAGCATTTTTTCTATATACATTGATCGTACCTTTGCTACTTTACGCTTGATTTTAATAAGTATGTACAATTAAGGATCGCTGAAACGACAGGAGTCAAATTTTGTTGACAATTTTGAAAAATATGGCAAACGAGATTATCCACTATCAAATCCTAATAAAGCATCTATTGTTTCTTTAAATTGAAAATTGAAAACGAATATAGGCAAGAAGTAAAGAATAAAAAATAAATAAAAATAAAAATAAAAAAAAAAAAAAAAAATGAATAATGAAAAATTTGCACGTTGAAATTTCATTGAATTCGGCAAAATTTGACGCGCTTTCAGCTTTCATAATGCACACGTACGTACATACCATACAAAACAAGCAGTAGCTTTTTATTCCATCCTTTCCTACACATATACATAAACGTACATGAACGTACACGCGCATACGCACACATTCTTACGCACGCTCACCAGGCCAAGTTCATTAATCGTCTAATTAATCAACAAAGATCAATCTCGGATCAATTTTTACGCGTGTTTTTGTGCCTGTGCATGCACTTCATTGCCTAATCCACATACGTATATAAAACTATAATCACATCGTCTGTATATACATTGATCATATTTACTTACTCATTCGTTCTTTCTCATTCGTTTATTCCTTCCCTCTACCTCGTGCACACATCCATTGTCTATTATTTTAAATGCATACGACGTATTAATCTTGTTAAATATGTAAATGTAACTTGCCACATGATCAACATAATTAACACACTTAAGATCTGTCTTAATCTTCCAATAATAATCAAAGGGCTACAATCGAGTAATTAATGGACATTTAAAAAAAAAAAAAAAAAAAAAAAAAAAAAAAAAAAAAAAAAATATATGCAAAAGCATTATCAAATTTATCTTCAATGATTTATATAAGTAAACTAACTATATGACAATAAAAATACAGTAACATTCAACCGTAAAAGTAGAAAAAAATCTATTCTATATTATGATTTTATTAGTAATTTTATAAAGGGCTGAAACAATGATAAATAATGCTTTGATAAAATTAAAAATTTGTAATAGTTCTTTAGATTTTTCAGATTCCTTGAACACAGTGCGTAAAAAAAAAAAATAAATATATATATATATATATGTGAGTTAAAAGAAATAATTAGATACATACATAGCAGAAAAAAAATCATAAATTGATAAATTGATAAATGAAAAAACAAACAGTTAAATTATATTTTCTTTCAGAATCCAAAATATTGTTATTGTTAGACAAATTTAGATTCGTTTAAAAAATCATTTTAGAAAAAATGGCTCTTATATTCTGAAAAGTTAGAACAAGCAACAACAATGTTAAATAAATCTATTTCAAACTTTAATGCATTATTAAAAATTTATTAAAAATTATGAATTGAATTGTGTAAATTAAAATGAATATCTAAGTAAACAAATGTAATATTATTAAAAAATTATTGACATTATTG
>NW_011948417.1:7363808-7374077 GCF_000503995.2 Ceratosolen solmsi marchali
AAGCAATCGGTTGAATTAATTTCCTTCCAGTCGATGACATATCGAGTAATAATAATAAAAACACGTCGATATGCAAAGGTGATATTGGAAGGCCGTCTACTTAAAGCACACTTAAAGGGTAATTGATTACCTTGAGTAATAGGTAATGGTGGCCGAGCAAATACAACGTTAACACCTTCAAGAATAGCTTTGCGCATTCTTTCAACTTTAACAACGCGCTCAAAATAACCCCCACAAAGATCGAGCAGATTTTTAGCAACAGTGGCGCGTGCTAGTGTGTGATGGAAGAGCTTTCCATCGAAATATAGCCAGGGACAGCACATCAACCATGGTATTGGTGCTCCGCATGCATCGTTTGCTAATAATGCTGTCTCTACGCCAGCCATAAAAAGGCTGGACAATTGTACTCCACGAGTCGTTACAAGAGATACCTAAGAACGTGTATTTTATTATAAGTTATATAAATAATTTAATAATAACAGTTATTGTTATTATTCAATTGCAGAATATATTACCTGTAAGTCTTGTAAATATTCAGCATTCATTAATTCAGGTGAAAATGCTTGAACAATAAAGGCATCCAATTCTTGTCGTCGTAAAATTTTCACTTTGTCGGAAAATGTCATAATATACCTGAAAATAAGCAACAAAATATTTTAACCTCTCATCTTAACCTCTTCTTGTCTAATAATTTTGCGCTTTAATAAATATGAACAGTCTATAGAAAATAAAATACTACCGCTATAAATTTATAAACACATTTTTAATATTACATTTGATTAAGTTATTATATTTTGATGAAATTAAATTAATTGTAGAATATTTATGTCTTTTTTTATTTTATTTTGCAAAATTATGTATAAAAATAATTAATAATGTGAATTAATGCTTCTTTTTTTTCTTCCATTAATATGTAATACCAAATCGTGATAAAGTTTTAGAAATTTTAACAATTTTATTGTTAAATCTCCATACGTGTAATGTTCAATTTTTAACGAATTTTATGTACAAACAACGTCGTAAAAATGTTTATCTTTACTGAATAAATTATTTAAAAAATATTTATTACCGTAGCACACAAGCCATAACCAATAAATGTTGTGGAACGTAAGAGGTATTCAACATGAGTGGTGTGTCAGATTTTAAACAGGTTAAAAATCCTCTTAAGCGACGCCTTTTATCATCAATTCCAGTACTGAATGAAAGCATTAATAATGTTAATAGTAATTACAATAATAATAAAAGCATTTAGACCGACGTATGATTTCAAACGTTTTATTTATTTGTTCTTTAATTACCCGAACCACAGTCGTTGAATTGTGGGAACGCCCCAGCCAATTTGCTCGGCTTTAACTAACTGTGGTGTTTGATATGGATTTGCTTTGGACCAAATCCACTCTTTAATTATAACATTTGGTACTTCTATTTTATCGGTATCTACAAATGTTTAAAAGAAAAAATGTTTTTTTATACAATAATGCATACGATAATCAGTTTGACGATAAAATACGGCTACTAACCACCCTTCTCTTTACTTTTAGTGGCTAAGTATAAACGATGATGTAAATTGAAAAGAATAGCATAGACCATTTGCCTAACTGGTCGGTATATAATGTGAATCGATGGAAATTCTTTATGATTTTCGTCTTCGAGTAGTACTGGTAACTTGATTTCTCCAGCTACAAGAATCTGATAAATATTAGGCGACATCAAACCCTTTTGATGCCTTTCGGACGCCGTTTGCATAACTTCTGGCACTGAAGTCGGTATGGTTGTTGAATTTACGGTTTGTTTGGATGAGTCAGCTGTGACGTGAGAAGGGGATGTTGCGGACGAGCTACTACTTGAACTACAGGAACTTATTAAAAGATTATGCGTGCCATTGACCGTATGTCCATTGTCTAATAAAGGTTCGTAATAGTTTAGAGTGAGATATTCGAATAATGTAGTGTATTGTGGTTAATTGTAAATTGTTTACATACTGTGATCATCTTCCAAACGAATATTATCAGCATCGCCATGACCCTGTAAGCCTGGTGGTTCAATTATTATTTGAGGAGTAGATTTAGCATTTGCAGTAGCTTCCTTGTAGGCATTTAAACTTTCTTGTTCGCTCTCTTCTGTTTCGGATGCAAAGCGTGACGTCTCCATGTTGGTGTCATTGTCATTCGTGGAAGCTAAATCAGATGCAAGCGATGGACATGGATCTTTTTGAATAGAATCTGACGTATAAGTAACAAAGGATTATTTTAATATTGACAGAGACGTAAGGCGGAAAAGCAAATATATTTTATGCAAACGGCAATGGAAAGCTCTGCTTCTTACCTTTGGGCTTAATCGGCTTATAATGTAAAAATCCATCTTTTGTTCCATTAACATAATATTGAACCGATTGTTTAAAGTGCCAGTACCTAGCATCCGTTATAGTGCCAAATACTTTCTGTGCAACAGCATCGAGTTCAATAGATGGCAAATCTTTAACGAAATTTGCAACCGAGCGTACGGTTTGATCGACGTTCATTTTATTTTTACTTGGATTAATTATCTTATAAAAATCTGCCAAATCGTGTTCGCTTAAGATGTAATTTCCAAGTAATGCAGCAAAAATACATAGTCTTTCGGCTGGGATATTAAGCCCTTTCAACACTTCTTTAATAAGATATTCTTTTGTATCGAGAGAACCCTAAAAATTATGTCTTAAATGAGAAACGGAGGCTCTTCCTTACACGACAATGTAGAAAGAATCAAGCTAATACATAAGATACCTTGTACGTTAACTTTAATTGTTCCGATGAGAAATATCTGACAGGGTCGAATACAGCATATTCGGCGTCATCCGCAATCAAACCATGATAATTGTTCTCTCGGCAATAAGCAATGACTTCTTGATGATGATCATCCATACTACTTAACTAATGGAACAATTCATTTTTAATTTATTTAGGGATAATGAGAACAAACTCGTTAGTTTACACGTGCAATTAATGCGTAAAATAATTTCACTTACAACTGTTACATTTAAATATCTAAGGGCCATTCGCAAGCTAGTTTTCAGAGATGCTGGAGGAATCCACCAAATTTTTGGCGGTGGCGTTCCTTTGCTCGCTATGTGCTTTAATACCTAGATGGTGGGGATGTGCAATTTCATTAGACATATGCAAGAGAAATTTGTCGATCATAATTTAATATGGCACAGTTGCTTACGTTATTAACTTTAAGTCGAGCATCTAACTGATCGTTGATCCACTCTACTCGCCGAGGAGCTTCGAGAGAACCGTTAAAAAACACAGCCAATTCTAAACCCGCTGTTTCGCTGGTTTCTATGAAGATCGTAAGGAATTGTATCATTCGATTCCATTGTCCACCGCAGGCCCAGTCTAAGTAAAAATTGTCATCGATAATTGCATCGGGTGGTTGTTTACAGTTCTGCCAGTGTCGGCAAGTATTTCTATAGATAAATAAGTAAAGGAGAGCGACATACCTGAAAAATAACCACCATACAATCTATCGAGACAACATTCACCATCGAGAACAAGGCGCAATTTGGCATTAGAGGGTGTCTGAGGCTGTCCTTTGTTATTCCGAGTACGTGACTTTGGAATACTTCTAGCGACTTTTAACAAATCAACGGGCACTGATACACCTGGTACCGAGTTACCATCCATAAAAACTTGCAACGCTTGGATACTCATTTTTACAATATATCACTTGCAAATCAATACACGACAAATAAAACCAACTAAATTTTGACAATTATGATTAACTTTCAAACTAATAATTTAGTTCCTACGATTTTTATTTCTACTTTTTTCTTTACTAATAAATAACTAATAAATTACGATGAATTCCAATTTTGATTTTGGCAGCCAGGACCTGAAAAAGGAAAAAAGAAAAGTCAAGGATTGCTTAGACTTAAGATGCTTACCAATGTCACGTTCAAATAATGCGATAAATAAATAATAAAGATAGAGTCGACCAATACGAGCGAAAGCCATATATTACAACAGGGACACACGAGATCGAGGTGTAGGGAGAATATTTGAAAAGCCGATAATTTACCGTTGATTGAGACGACAGTTACTGAGGGTCAATGGAAGCTGAGAATGCCAATGTTTTACGTCGGTTTTAACGAAGCACTTTACAAAGCGACTTTACCCCATTAAGGCTAAATTGCTCCCAACCCAAGAGCAGCGGCATTAAAGGCTAAATGGCTGATGAGTGACGCTCGCGTGTAGCTGGCCGCTGCCTCCTTCCCACAAGAGCCAACACAAACAAAAGCTGCGAAGGAATATGTCCGTGGGGGTGCGTGCACATGGGGACGTCATGTAATTAATGGTAAAGAGACGCCTCGATAGCGACGTTAATTATCCGCGATCGGGAGGCAGGAGGATTTTATCAATGGAATTATCAATAGGATTATTAATGGAATTATTAATGGGTGCAGCACGCGAAGCAGGAGATGATGGATCGCGGCGAAAAGTGAGCCGCTTGGGAGTCGAGGGTCGAGAGATTAAAAGCCGGGGTGCATCGCGTTGTTGCACTTTAGCCTATTCAAACGGCGACCAATCAACCTAATGCAGTCGTTGCCGCGGGGGCATATATTAGTGTGATCGAGTAGCGTTCGGCCTGCAGGAATATGGCGGTCAGGACTCTAGGAGTTACTTCCCCGTGTAGAGGGAAGCGTCCGTCTCGATGGATCGAGGTATAAAAGTCATAGGAGAGTTGGCCGCCGCCGTTCTCGGATCGGCGCATCAGCCGCCATTGAGAGTTGCTCGGGGGGAGCTGCGATGAGAAGCAGGAAGAGGGTGGGGATCAGGGAGGAGGAGGAGGAGGAGGAGGAGGAGGAGGAATCATCCTGGCCAGTCGCCGGTCTCTCCAGTTGAAGCACAAAAACGCACTACGACGACGACGACGACGACGACGACAACGACGACGACGACGACGACGACGACGACGACGACGACAACAATGATATGATAATGATATGACCATGACGATAACAATGTCGATGACGATGACGATGACCATGACGATGAGAATGACAATCACAATGACATTGATAATGACAATGACAATGACAATGATAATGACAATGACAATGACAATGACAATGACAAAGACGACGACGACGACGACGAGGATGATCCTTTTCATTATCATTACAACCTCCTGGTTATAATGGATGAAGGGGGTGGGAATAAGAGGTAAGGACGAAGAACGGATGTTGGACGAAACGATGAGGCGCGCGTTCAGGAGGGCGTGTAGGAGGAGACTCGGGATTCGCTTTGGCACGTTCGTGGCCGGCGCAGGGAAATCGTTTTGGCGCGCCCGCACCGGCTAATTCTAATGTATGATCGAACGAAGCGGCGCCCTAGCGATCTCTCGCTGACCAACGGCTCGACGACGAGGTAAATAGCCTAGGTCCTGGGATCATTGGTACTCACCTCGAGTTAGGGCGAATCATCCTGGCCAGTCGCCGGTCTCTCCAGTTGAAGCACAAAAACGCACTACGACGACGACGACGACGACGACGATGACGACGACGATGACGAAATGATATGACCATGACGATAACAATGTCGATGACGATGACGATGACCATGACGATGAGAATGACAATCACAATGACATTGATAATGACAATGACAATGACAATGACAATGACAAAGACGACGACGACGACGACGAGGATGATCCTTTTCATTATCATTACAACCTCCTGGTTATAATGGATGAAGGGGGTGGGAATAAGAGGTAAGGACGAAGAACGGATGTTGGACGAAACGATGAGGCGCGCGTTCAGGAGGGCGTGTAGGAGGAGACTCGGGATTCGCTTTGGCACGTTCGTGGCCGGCGCAGGGAAATCGTTTTGGCGCGCCCGCACCGGCTAATTCTAATGTATGATCGAACGAAGCGGCGCCCTAGCGATCTCTCGCTGACCGGCGACACGGGCCCGAGCAGCGTAGAGGAGCTCTTTTCTTGCATGTGACGTCGTACTGTGTCGGTGATTCGAAAACGGAAATGGGGCCGAATGAGCGCCGCCGTTCGTCGAGTGCCCCGTGCAAGCGAGCGGCGGTAGCTAGTGCTGCGCCTCTTTAGCTCCGATCGTGGCTAAACTCCAGAGTCGGGACACCTCACCGCCATCACGCACTACTACTTCAATATCGACATTTTTTTTTTTTTTTTTTTTTTTTTTTTTTTTTTGTTGTTGTCAAAGGCTAATCGATTGGCTCGATCCGCATACTTGGATACTTTACCGTGTGAGGCGATGCCAATTGTCATAGCACGCCGCCTTTTGCATTATTAATCCTTTCCTTTTAAATTTTAAATGGTTAACTACACTTAACAATATAAACCGAAATCGGGAGACGCTTTCCTGTTATTAATGGCGGAGCCAATTGGAGTGCGTCAGAAGATGTCTGAATTCTTACTGAGAAAATGGATATGATGTTGGTTTATCGCCAATATTTATGTCAATTTGCTCATTATATTTAATGATACTCGAAGATTCGATGATCCCTCGTATCAATGCATAATCTGTCTTAGGCTGCATTACTAACGAACTAATGTGAAGGGCTTAACTTTACGTGACCGGATGTAGAGGGCGCGACGAAACACATATTTTTGTTACCTCTCTGTAAGACTATTTTTGAAACCTTTTTTAATTCGAATAATAAAAATAATAATAAAGGAAAATATTCAATGATTATTCGGCAGGTGTGAAGAGATTCGATTCAAACTAAACAAACACGGGCATTAGCTTTCGAGTTTACAAATCCTATGTGCAGGCATGTGAATTTCGAAGATTTAAAAAAAAAGTTTTAAACAATCGATTATGATAAATGTATCGTCACTTCTAATTACTCAATAACTTAAAAAGTTAATTGCTATTTATAAAAATATAAATGTTTTATTTTAATTTTATTAACACAGAAGATAGAATACACTTTTGAAATTTGAAAAATTATAATAATTGCCAATGTTATGAAGAATAAATTTTTATACAAACAATTTTGTTATAAATTGTCGTAAGAAAAAGAACCGTTTGCATGAAACATCTTTTTAATATTTTTTTTTATATAAATTATACATTCTCACTTTACAAATATATTTTACTAATAACATACAATCATCTCACACAAACTTTTTATAACTAAATGGAAGAGCAAACCAAATAAAAATAAATTATTAAATGGATAAATCAATTCCTACAAACTGATTTTGGTCTCTTCGATCATCTCAAGTATCAATCCAGAGCATTGTGCTTGAATCGTTGGATTCAAATTATTTGAAATTCAGCAACAGTAGAGTATGGATCTAGTCACTTATCACACATTGTTGTTTTTTCTTTTTTATCTGGTTTTTTTTTTTTTTTTATTTTTTAAATCTATTATGTTTAATGTATATTCAATAACAATTATGCAAAAATTCAGAATTATTTCTCATATAATAAAAAGTACATGCAACTTTAAACGCTGCAAAAATATTCACGTCCATAGTATAAGCTATGCATTGCATAGTCAAGAAAAAGTTTTAAACAATTTTTCTTCTTTATTTCTTTACAGTTCATCATGTTCTTCACTTTCTTTTGTATTTTCATCGCCATCGATATCAGATTCATTCTCAGTCTCATTAATATCATCAGAAAAGTCATCGTCGTTATTATCGTCAGGAAGTTCGTCTAATGGGATACCTAATGATTTACGCATAAGCATCTCGACATTTTCTGCAAAGCTTGCCGTTTCTTTAAGCATATAACCAGATCTGAGCGTAGCCGTTTGGAACATCATTAAAGCCATTTTCTTTGTAGTTTCATCCTCTTTGTCTTCTTCCACTCTTCGTAATAATTCCCTGATAAGTGGATGGTGCGGATTAATTTCCAGAATCTTCTTTTGATTCAAGTAATAACTCTTCTGTGGATCGTCTGCCTTTTGATGCGCATTAGATATTGCAAGTCTTTCCATGTTTCCAGTCCATCCAAACATACTAGCTACAAGAGCACATGGAGAATTAGTCAAACGCTCCGATATTTGAGCTTTACTAATATAATCCTTAAGATTATCATTGAAATATTTAACAAGAACTTCGAATGTGCTTTCAAGTTCTTGTTTTCTTTCCGCAGACTTGGGCCCTTCGTCAAGAGAAAATCCTTCTTTGGCAACATTTTGGAATTTCTTCCCATCATACTCTGGTACGGATGAGAGTGCGTACTCATCAACAGCTTCGACCAAATACAAAACTTCATAACCCTTCTTCAATAAACGTTCAACAAACGGAGATTTCTTAACCTCGTCAATATTAGATCCAGCAATATAGAAAATGTGATGTTGATTTGGCTTCATACGAGAAACGTAATCAGGCAGAGACGTATATCCATCCTGTGCGGATGTCCGGAACATCAGTAATTTTGCCAATCTAGCACGATTCTGAGAATCTTCGATAATACCCAATTTGATGTTTGTACTATATTCCTTCCAGAAAGCATCGTAAGTCTCTTTTGGAATCTTTTTTATCATATCAAGAACTTTACGTATTAATTTCTTTTTAATAATCTTAATAAGCTTGTGTTGTTGCAGATTTTCTCGGGAAACGTTTAATGGAAGATCATCACTGTCAACGATACCTTGAATGAATGCCAAATAATTTGGCATTAAGTCATTAAATTTATCAGAAATGAAAACCCTTCTGACGTATAATTTAATATTATCATTTTTGGTTCCATAACGGTTAAAGCTATCGCTAGGTTGAACTATAGGTATGTATAACAAGGATTTGAAAGTAACCTCCCCCTCCGCAACAAAATGTACCTTAGCCAATGGGTCCTGAGCATCGCTTGTTAAAGATTTGTAGAAATCATGGTATTCTTTATCGGTAATTTCTGAAGGCTTTATAGTCCAAATAGGCTTAGAGTCATTCAATAATTCCCAATCCCAAACGGTCTTGCTAACTTTTTTCTTTTCTTTTTCTTCGCTAACATCTTCTACCTTCGCATCTTCCTCGTCTGTCTTCTTTTCTTCGTCCTCTGTCTTCTCCTCTTTCTCTTCTACTTCTTCGTCGACATCGATAGTTTTACTGTTCCACATATAAATAGGGAAATTAATAAATTGAGAGTATTTCTTGATAAGATTTTTGATGGTGTCTTCTTCCAAAAAGTCAGATGCCTCGTCCTTTAAGTACAATCTGCAATTAAAGTATTTCATAAATATTATTTAACTGTTACAAAATTTTTATTAATTTTCTCATTCAAATTGTATATATTTTGAATACATACTCTATAGTAGTTCCTCTTTTAAGCGTTTCGCCTCGAGGATCTTCGATAATATTGAAGTTTGCACTATCAGATTCCCATATGTACTGCTTATCGTCGTTATGCTTGGTAGTGACTACTACTCTATTGGCCACAAGGAAAGCAGAGTAAAATCCAACACCAAATTGTCCAATCATATCGTTCATTTCTTGAGTATTAGACGTATCTTGCATTTTGCCCAAAAATTCTGCGGTACCCGATTTAGCTATGGTGCCCAAATTATTTATAAGATCTTTCTTAGTCATACCGATACCAGAATCTGAAATACGGAGTATCTTATTTTCTACATCGGCCTTTATCCTTATGCATGTTTCAGGGTTGGATTCCAGAATATTCTTATCGGTTAGAGACAGGAGTCGAATTTTATCTAATGCATCCGATGCGTTAGATATCAATTCCCTAAGGAAAATTTCCTTGTTACGATACAAAGAATTAATGATAAGCTTCATCATTCTATTAACTTCGGTTTGAAATTGGAACTTTTCTGCCTTATCTCTTAATTCTTTTACTTGCGATACATTTAGCCCATCAATGTTAATAGCTTCCGCCTCTCTCTGAACAACTTGTTCATCTAGAAAATCATAAATAAAAACATATCAATCCATTTATTGAAAGACGAGAAGTGAGAGAATTAATACAAGCGCACATAATCGAAGCAACGATATTAAAAAAAAAATGTATAACAAACCTGTCCTTAAGGCCTCCCGACTGGCACCAAGATCATCATCGATACTGCCCAACTCCTGATTAATAATTTCCGATGCTGTTGCGAATCCTACGAAAAACAGATGTTCTTACATACATTTGTAATTTTGAAAAATGATCCAGCATGCACGAAAATAATAATAAATATGTTTAGTAAAATATGAAAGACGAAAAAAAAAGATAAAAACCAATTTAAATATTCGTGTACAGCGAATCGCTCCAAGTCTGTTCGACCTTACAATTAATACGATAAATAC
>NW_011948417.1:7374101-7377164 GCF_000503995.2 Ceratosolen solmsi marchali
CACGACGGCAGTAGTTTAATAAAAAATACTTCGCCCATCGGCATAAGCAACAAAATGAAAAAAGAAGAATTACCTGTAAAGAGGAGAATCGCGGCAACAATGAAGGCGAACTGTTTCATGTTTGCGAATGCTTGTTTGGAAAATAAAGCTAGAAACCAAAGAAGCAACAATGCCCTGGCTTGCCCAAGCAAGCGGAATCAAAGAAACGACACCTCGGCAAGTCTATAATGTACTGTCAAAGAAACTCGGACGAGTCTGGCGCTCATTAGCTATATTGTGGCCACTTTTGATAGGCGCTAGGGAAAGGAATTCCGAGGGACGGTCGACACGACGAGCAATGTAGCCAATCGGCGAAGCCCACGCAGCGAACGTGGACCAATGGAAGCCTCGCCGGTGGCAAATCTTATACAAATGTCCGACGACCATTGGACTCGGCGGCTCTCCTGCAGGGGCTTCGAGAATCTTCGACGGTGCGTCCGGAGTTCTCCGCCAATTCCTTGCCCGATATTGCCTTATTTACTCTTCTATTTCATTCGAAAGCCTCTGTAAATTGCCATCCCTCTCCCCCACCCCCCTCCCTAGCCACGAGTAAATAACAGTCCCACCCGCTCGCCATCCTATTGCATTCTGCTTAAATGCACCTTCAATTATTATCGTCATTGTATTTTGCATTCTATTATTGCATTAATCATCATTGGCGAGTGTGAATAATCAATTTAAATTATAGTGAGAATCGAATCGACCTATCGTCCTACCATCTGTTATACGAGATCGCACGTCCACGTACTACTAACCGTCGATAAAAACATTCTCTTTTCTTTGACATACGCTGACAACGTATTGTTAAACAATTTATTATTTGTAATTGGATTTTTTTTTTTTTTTTTTTTTTCATATGACCTCATTTTCGCTTTTCATTCGCAAAATTTTATTGATATTTTATGCTTTCGACCCAATTAAACTTATGAAATCTATTGGATTTATATTTTTTATATATATCTATATGAGCGCTCGGATGATGCAATATTTGATGTTTTTTCTTCTTTTTTTTTATTGCAATTTTAATACAAGAATCGAGATGTACAAGAATGGAGTACATTTAAAATGCGCTTGTATAGGCAACAAACCAATTTGTTGTTTTTTTAATAACGATTAAAACGAATTTTTGCCTTAAGTTTATGAGATGAGTAATAATTACATTAACCGCAACATATGCGATGATGCCCATAATAAAATATATAAACAAAAAAAAAAATCAAAGTTTTTATCTCAAAATTTTCCCTAATCCGATATAATCGTAGGGAATAAATTAATTTTTCTAATCATTAATTGCAATACGTTTTTATAGTGCTCGGTTATCCATTGCTTTTATCGATAGGTAGCTTAATAGCGACAATTTTATAAATATGCCTTTATCGTGAAATAATAATATTAAATGCAAAAGAATGCGTCGGAAATAAGGGCAACGAAATAAATATCATAAATTTTGAGCATTCGACATCTACTTTACAAATGTTTACATTTGTGATAATGAGCAAGATGATATTGCATTGCTTTTTTTCTCTTTTTTTTTTTTTTTTTTTTTTTTTTTCTTTTTTTTGCCTCTTTTGCCTCTGCATAAATGTTACCCTTACTTTTTTTTTTGTTACAAATAAAACGAATAAATAAACAAAGAAATATAAAACTATTTCATATAAAATTATTCTTCTTTTATTGAAATACTTGAGCAATGGCATATTCTGAATTCCTAGTCTGTAAAACGATTGATTTATCAATTCATATAATAATTATTCGAAACTTATTTAACATTAGTAGTAAAATAATAATATTATTCTTGTCAATGCTATTCAATGATTGTTATATTTATCAAGCACATATTTAATTATCTATAAACCTAATAATCCTAATTATTAATATGTTTAAATGCATTTAATTTACCGAATCTACATGTGAAATTGTTAAAATTTATACGATAAATCTAATTCTTATATATTTTAAGTACTATTCACAGAATATGTATTTGTTCGTTTCCTAATAATATATAAAATATTAATGAGACAAAATAAGAAATTGTTTTATATCGTATCATATTGTCAACATTGCAATGTCAACATTGCACAACATTACATTTATACATATATGTTTCTTAGATTATTCAATTAATTTAGGATTTTTTTTTATAAAAAAAAAAAAAAAAAAAAAAACATAAATAATATGCACATGTAATTTTCCAAATTTTTAGGAACAATTCTTAAATACAATGTCCTTGCTAATAGAAATAAACAAATAACGCATTAAATATCTATATTTTTTAAATTTAAAAGAAATTTTGATTTCGATCTAATCTCTAATGTAACAATTTAATATTTATTTAAAATATATGGGTTCTATGTACTATATAATTTATTTTAACTGTGTATAGATTAGGATGACTGTAAAATATTGAGCTTATCCTTATAAAAACTTATAAAGTCAGTACAGTTATATATATATATATATATATATATATCAGATCCCTTTATAATTTGTACAAAAAAAAAAAAAGTCTTTTTCAGAAAGTAATTTATAATTGGTAAATACGATACATTGTCAAGTCAAACACGTGTGTGGTGTAATCATTTAACCTAGGCAGTAATTTAGCAAGAATAATAAAATGAATTAGATGCGACATCAGGAATTTTGCTTCTGTCCAGCATTTTTTCCCCTGAATATAATTTTTATTATGATATATTCCTCTGATATATTCAATGCCGTTCTGTTTTAATGCTTATCATTTAATAATTTTACATTTACGAATGGAATATTAAATTAGCTGATAAATAAAGCAAATAATTTGACACGTCCTTATAGAATAATTTCAATGGACATGTAGTGGAAATTTAAAAAATCTAGAACATATTTTTAATAGAAAATTTTATTTCAAAAGTGTTTTCACTTTTTTCAATCTGTTGTATTTTTTCATACAATTCACGCATGTTTTCGTATATTTCTTGAATTTTGTCATTAATTTTTCTATAAATGCAATGTAAATGAATCGATACCACTGCAAATGGATTCAAATGG
>NW_011948417.1:7377174-7441244 GCF_000503995.2 Ceratosolen solmsi marchali
TTTACGAGAGAAAATATTGTTTTGTCTCACAAAGTGATGCACTGCAAGAAAAACGGACTTTAAAAGGACGAATAATTTTAAAAAATTGAAATGTATAAATTTTTTTAATAGAAAGTTATATCATTTTGTGGAATTACGAGCTAATGGATTATACTGGCAATTTTTAATTCCGTAACTATAATATACTGGATCTTCAACATAGATCGGAAAATACAATATCTTCATTTACGCCTAATTTAAGCTTTGGAAATTGTATCGGCGACTTAATATTAATAAATGAAACTTACCGAACGAACATGGTTGGAATGTTTCAAATTCTTCAGAAACCCATAATACAGTAAATAAAATCAACGACATTGTTCAAAGCACAATTAAGGTTTAGTAAATTAATTATAACGAGTAACAAATTCAAGATGAAATAATGCAATTTTTTTTATAAAACCATCCAACAGCAATTAGTGGGAATAATAATTTTATTAATGAAAATGATACAAAACCAATATCTCAGTTCCAGCAGATAATTGGAATGAAATTACGGTTTTCCATCTGGTAAAAATGACGTATCAAATAGCTCAACCTTTTATAGACATAAAAGATAAATATAAAAATCTCTTGAATTCCATATTTTTAAATAATAACGAAAATTTAATTCCCATTTAATACAATAGATATTTTATGTATTGTATAAAAAATATTAATATTTATGATTTTAATGTACTTTATTCCCGTTTTAATATCTACTTTATTGCTCGCAATGTCGCATTACAATATTTGAAATATTACAGAAAAATTAAATTTTAAGGAAACATCCAATAAATTGCAGAATTCAAAATATAAAAGGTGTAGTCGACAAATCACCTTCAAGATTTAAAAGTTTCACCTACTGGTGGAATGGTTTTCGCCTTACAACGATGAAAAATCTGATGATAATGAATTAACGGGTAAGTTGAAGAAAGGTGAAAACTGTATAATAATAAGAATTCGAGATTTGAAAGTATTATGTTTGGACTGTTATGTGTAAGGGAGAAAATTTTAGTAAAACATTTAAAATTAATATTTTACCTGTTCTAGTATTGCGGATCTCACTTTTCTTTTTTTATTAAAAATTATTGGGAAAATTTTCTTTTCAAGCATTGTTACAAAGTTATTAATAGAAAATACATTTTTATTCGCTATAGCATTTACTGTTTTTAGAAATGCTGTAAATCTTAGTATAATGAAAATTAAGGCTGATGAAGATTAAAATAAATTTAATAGCGTTCGATTAATAAATTAATAAATTAATACATATATTTTAAATATTAATTTTTAATTTCAATTAATTACATAAATATAAAACATTTGAAAATGTAATTAATATTTTTAATTAATTTCAATATTTATTTATAAATTATTTTGTATTTTTAATTACAGATAATTCTATCTTTATTCAAGAACCTATTTTAAAGATAACATTTTCATACACGCGCGCACGCACACGCACATATATATATATATATATATATGCACAAGATTTTGTTTGTCAAGTCTTTTTGATTATCGCATGTTTTTTAATTCAACAATTTTTATTAAATTTTTTCAGTTATTTATATTATATGTTATTTTATTTTTGAAAAATTAAATGATTATAGATCATGTGTAACATAAATGTGTATCTTCGTAAATTATATGAGCGTATATAATAAGAAATTTTTAAATAATATTTAATATCATTCATATATAGTTATTATAAATCAATTTTTATTAGAACATCTATATTTAATGAATCTATTTAAATAAAAATTTAAAATAACAAATAGATAATAGAAAAAGAATTAAATTTTTAACTTTATTTTGTGTTTTAATCGGATTGTCGCATTTAATTTAATAAGACTGAAATTTGCTGAAAATGAGGATAAAACTTTTATTTTAACAATTATATTCACAATTCTACGTATTTGAAAACATTTAAGAATTTCTGTTAAATGAAAAGAGAAAACCGACATGTGTATTTAATATTAATAACCATAGAAAATACTCGCTTAAGCATGAATATAAATGAAAATATGTATAAATACGAAAAGTATTTTGCTAATAAGATTATTCAATTTAAATAGATTTCAATTACTATTTTATATTGAATAATAATAAAGAACTTCATTAAATAACTATGTATAATAATAAGGAAAGCTATAAAACAATATCGTTTATATTCTTATGCTTGTTTTAATTATTGAAAATAATATTATTGCCAAAATATTAGAGTATTGAATAGAACTTACAGAATTGAATAAAAATTATGATACCCACCAGTTTTATTTTCCAAGTATTCTCCTTTTCAGTATTCGCACGCCTACTGATGAACGTAACATCTCAATAGACATTACATTTCTTGTATAACTTTTCATTTACCTTAAATACATAATTTTAATGTTTTCATTGTCTGATGTTTATCCGTTGAATATTTCGTTAAATTAAATTCTATTCAACTTGATCAATCATATAGTTATAATGTTAATTTGTTACATTGCAAAAGTGTGCTTAACACCAAATAAAATAAGCTGGTTACACATGTGTCATTCATGATTAGATTCGCCATGTCATTGAAGGCGTATATTTTGATCGATAATAGCGAAGAAAAAAAATCATAAAGTGTATACAGAGTTTATTATTTATTTTAATTCATATTTATTTTTGTCATAAAATATTAGTTATATATTTATATATGTGTAAGTATGTGTATTCATTTCAAATTTAAATATAGAATAGCCATGACTATTGTGCGGGCGCGACAATTAACTTTCGTTATATTGCATCGTTGTTTTTAAGAAAAACTGCAGGTATAATATAAAGTTTATTGAACAAGCATTGAGCGATACTACGGCTAATAATTTAAAGTTTGATATTATTCATTATTATTATTCTATAACGGTTAATAAAGAGTTAAAATGATGTGTTAGTAAATTGTTTTTTTTTTTTTTTTTTTATCATCTTTGTCTTACTACTGTAATACCTCCACCAATTAAAAAAAGAATTTATGTCTTCAACAAATATGCTCAAATTCGAAATGTGTAAAGTGATAACATCTTTACTCACGACTGTATGTGTTAATGTTAAGTACAATCCTTTACTTTTGATCCTAAAATGTATATAATTTACATGCATGGGAACAACTGACATAATTAAAAAAATATTTCATTTTATTTGAACTTTAATTATTCACAAACATCGTTTATAAAAACTTCAAAAAATATTTGTAAAAAGGATTTATATTAATTATAAGTGCTTTTTTTACACAATGCAGATATTAAAAATATAATTACTTATAAACAATTGTTACAATTATTATAAACTGATAATTAATAATAATTAACGTTTAACATAAATTTCTCATGAAACTTTTTATATAAATAAATTATTTATAAAATTACTAAAAAAAAAAAAAGATAAAAAAGAAAGAAAACAAAATTTTTTCATTAAAAAATGATTTGTTTCAAATTAATATTCAATGTTTAAAGAAATATACGCACATTACGTTAATATTTTATATAATAAAATTTAATATTTATTTTTAGAAAGTATATATTATGCGTAAAATGGTCTTGCTCAATTGGTTTTCATGTCAATAGAAATATATTGTTTAGGATAAATGCTTATAATTTTTTTTATGTAATTAAGTAAATTTATTTTTTATTTTTTTTAATAAATAGGCAAGTACACTTCAAAATTTAAAAATACCTACCCACTTAAGCACCTTATGCGTTTGTAAAAAGATAAAAATTTTTTTTGCTAAATGTAGCTTAATTAGCAATATTTTTTGTATTGTGGTTTTTTTTTTTTTTTTAAACATTGTTTTGAACTCAAAAATAAAATTATTTTATATACCTTATTTATATAATTTCTATTTATGCCCGGTAATGAAATAAGATAAGGAAAATAAATATTTTAGACAATATTGTTCTTGAAATTGTACTAAAAGTAGTCTTTGTTCTATAACATTTAGGAATAATGAAAATTGCTTTCTTGTCTAAGAATCAACTAATAACATAAAATTCAAAATTAAAACAAATATAGTAAAGAAAATTTGTTAATAATACAATATGTATTATAGGAAATTAAAAAACAGTTCAATAAATTTGTTCAAAAGGTTTTGTTACTTTGCCAAATTAATCGATTACAAAATTAAAAAATTCTTATTAATATATTATGAGCATATTATGAATTATTAACAAAGCCAAATTAATTAATTTAACATAGAAATATTTATAAAATTTCTTTTACGATTGAAATAGAACTAAATACATCTTTTTATACCTCTAAAGAAACTATGTACACTGTCATTGGATAGTTTTTAGTAACTTTCAAATTATGCCCTTGCATAGTTTATCAGTTGTCAAATTTTCAGCGAGATTATCATCATCGTACAAAAAAATATACATCGAAAATGACGTTCTTATGTTGTAACAATGATGAAAATTCGTGAAAATGAAATTAGTATTACAGTCGTTACACGAGAACACAAATCTCATGCCAGTTTACTATTGTACCCACCTTAACATGCGAATCTTCTTAAATAACGCCTAACATATTTCTTCGCATTAAACTATTTTCCAGTTCATAAAATACAAAATTCACTTTAAGTTCAACAAAATTTCATGAGTCTTAAAAGAGTAATGTACTCATACCACCCATTTCACTTTGTTCTTTGATAAAAATTTCAAAGTATTGATATATAATTGTAACGGCAAGTAGAATACCAGTTCCAGAACCAATTGCACCTAAGAAATCTGCCAGTACCGAAAGAGCGCCAATGCAAAGACCACCAAATGCCGCTGCAGTTGGGATGTAGCGATTTAATTCGTGAATCAGAGACTTTTCTCTATGACCTTGCATTACCATTTGAGAATCCTTTAATTGCTTTGCAACCTTCAAATTGAATTAAACGTCCGGGTTGAAACGTGTAATTTTACTTTTGAATAAAATATTATATGAATACATACATCTTTAGCGGAGCTTCCGGAGATTTCAATCCAACTTTTTGAGAAGAATGCGCAGGATCCCAACATGAAAAGAATGTAGAGAACAGCGTGTACAGGATCCTGTACAATGTGCCCTACGGATTCAGGTGGGGAGAGATAATAGCATAGTCCACCGACGGGATAAGATCGAGCAGGGCCACCGCCACCAACATCCGACCAGACTCCAAGCAGGTTGACAATAATGTTACCATGAAATTTCACGGCCAACATTTGAGAAATGACGTACAAGTTAGAGACCAGCGCAGATTGCAGGATAATTGGAATGTTGCTCGTGTAAAAAAGTTTAATGGGATAGCTACTTTGTTGACCACGATACCTCGCTGACTTAATTGGTAAATCCACTCTGAATCCCTGAAAATTATAAAAATAATTTTTTCAATCATATTGTCATAAGTCGAAACGAAAGTTCCATGTTACAATTGTCCGGTAGAGCGTGTAAAGTAGGAAGTATTTTTTCAATTTTCTTTTGACACTACACAATATTAATTACAAGATTATAAAATTATTCGATTAAAACTGATTAGTGAATGTATATTTACCTGGAAATATATCACAATGGCAAATACCAAGATCGTGGCTAATAAATTCATTAAGTTTGGAAGATTTTGCCTATAAAATGCCTCCCGCAAAGCCCTAACTTTGTCTTGTCTCGTTGCTAAAAGATGAAACAAGGCAATGACTGCGCCCTCAAATTCCGTACCACGGCCTGTATTAACAGTAGTTGGAGAAAATGCTTTCCAAACAATAGTCTCGCAAATATTGGTAGCGATGAAAAGAGAAATACCACTTCCCAAACCATAGCCTTTTTGCAATAATTCATCCAATAGCAAGACAATCAGTCCTGCTACAAACAGTTGGATGATGATCAAGAGACATACTCCAGCTCCAATTTCAGCTGGGTCGCCATACATTCCTGTCATTACGTAGACAATTGCCTGTCCGACTGTGATGACCATTCCAAATACTGCAATCGCACAAATAACAACATGCAACAACGAAGCTTACGACCATAGTAGTGGTATAATTAGCTCAGGCATTAATCAATGCTTGACTTACGCTTCTGAGCCCCATTAAATAGGGCCCTATCCTTTGCCGTATCTCCAACTTCGATAATTTTAACACCAGCCAATAGTTGCATAATGAGGCCAGATGTCACGATAGGCGAAATACCAAGCTCCATTAACGTTCCCCTGTTGGAAGCCAAAATGACACGAATCCAATAAAAGGGATCCGCGCTGTCCGAGGACATGATTCCAAACAGAGGTATCTACAAAAGCATTACACATATGTCAGTGATTTGGAATGCACGATACGGCAGATTGATACAGACAGAGCCGTCGGCGCTTCCTAATATTAATTACTTACTTGGCAGCACACTAGGAAAATAAACAAGGTAATGGCAGTCCATAGTACTTTTTCTCTAAATTGTATCTAAAAGGAGAGAAAAAAATTTATTTACATTAGGTCGACCGGTCAGCAAAGCATCATGCTCTATCGACGCGATTAGTTAGCCAGATGGTTAAAAATGTTGGCTCGATGGAAGCCCCGTTACTAGCATACGGCGCATCAGGCCGACTCGACTAACCGTTATTTACTGGTTAAATCGAGCCCACCGACCATTTCACAATTAAAAGGACCGCGTGAATGTAATTTAAGTAAGTGCCATATGTCATGAATTGGAAGATACGCACCTTGCGCTGTGGCTTCGCGATCTCCGGCAGAATACTGCAGAAGGGCTTGATGACCTCGAGGAATTTGACTGTGAATAAAGCAAAGGGTTGCGGTGAATGGTCGGATGTACCGTTAAACGGCAGCCGCTGGCGAAAATTTCTGGCTCCCAGCCGTCAGAAATGATAAGTACGTTGGGGCTAACGTTTATTACTTACTGGCCATGATGAGGGACAAGACGCGAAGGTCCGGCAGGGACGAGATAAGTCGTCAAGTCGCAATGTCGCGATGTTGCGGTGCCCTTCCAATCTCGACGAACGTATCGAGCCAAAGGTTAACGCTGCAGGCGGATGACTCGCTCACCTCACTTATCTTTCAAAACGCGAGTTTCTTCACGTCCAACCGATTCGACGACGACCTATGGAACATGGTGCATCCGGCAGCAGTGGCGTGCCTGCGAATATCAAAACTACGGTGGCGGTGGCGGTGGTGGTGGAGGTGGAGGTGGTGACGGTGGAGGTGGTGACGGTGGCGATGGAGGTGGTGACGGTGGCGGTGGTGGCGGCGGCGGTGAAGGCGGAGGCTGCGGCGTGGAGATGGCCGGTTAGGCGGACCGTCTTTGACGCTATCGGTGGGGCTGTCGACGTGGCCGCCTCTCGGCTCCTCGTCGTAGTCTTTGCTCTTCTCCGCTCGTGTCTCTCGAGAGTCGAGATGCTCTCTTTTATCTTGTACGGGAGTCAGGACGCTGCCATATCGAGAATTAATAATTTGTCATTAGTACGGGGGAAGAGCCACCGCCGCTCTGCTGCTGCTGCTGCTACTGCTGCTGCTGCTGCTGCTGTCGTCTTTCTAGCGTTCTTCACATAATTCGCTTATCAGAATTCCGCACAAGCCCTTTTATTATTAATATAATATAATCCCGCTGCTCTCGGGATTTGTTTACCTCTTTGCTAAATGAATTGCCGTCGCCGGCTGGATTCTCCCAATGTAGTGGTTGGTTTGCGGTCGGTAAGGAGGCGCTCGTTTCTAGCGACGGCAGTTGAGAGCGGCCGGAATGGGAACTACTTGCCAACCAGCAGAAAAACGCGACATAACCGACTGGAGTTCCCAGGCGTTTGAGACGAAGGCCAACAGCTAGCGCCGATCGAGGGCTTGTATATTGATTATGAACCACCGTCTTTCGTATCACTTTGATATTGTTTAACGTAAAAAACGGTGTATTATTATGGCACACACGTGCGTGTTGTTAATTAAGCAAAACGACCTTAGGCTTTGTCGCGATTGCTATTCGATTAATAGGTGACGAATGCCAGAGTATTGCTTTATTAGCGGGATTAGTAGTTGGCGGTCGAGCGGACGACGTTTTATTTAGTCGTCGCTAATTTATTATCCGACGTACAATTTAATTTATAAAATTGAAAGCTCGAGCGAGATGCATTGCCTTATCTCATTTGGCATGGATTAGAGTTTAATTATGAGCAAAGACATTATGTTTTAAATTACTTTTCTCTCTTGAGCTATTTGGTTTTTAAGGTTTGAAAAGTCGTTATTATTATTATTTTTATTATTGTTATTGTTATTGTTATTATTATAATGGTTGTACTACGTAACATTCCGTGAAAAGGCGCTTTTATGTATCCAGTAGAGCATAAAACTTATACGCTATACTTGCGTTATGAGCTTGTGGCACCGGGTGACACGATTACAAGGATTGCAATATCGACTTTTATCCTTCGACTTGTCGTACCGATTGTAAATTAATAAGCCTATCAAATTGAAGAACAGTTTAATTTATCTTTTCGAAGCGTATTAGTCGTTCGTCTTTCATTATTTCGAGCGAATATATCAATGCTTTTATCATTATTGATAATATCATTTATTTTTCTCATAAATAAGGTATTTTACCTTTAATCGACAATCTCTATTTCTATGATTAATCTAATTAATAATTTGAGTTATTGAGAATTATTGATGCATTTCAATCTTGCTTAATACTAAACTGTCAAATGCATTCATTTTCTTTTTGTTTTTATTTGATTTTTTTCGTCCCGAACTCGAGTATCATACTAAATTTAACATCGATGTCAGTTAAAAGTTTTTAATTCCTTTCGATATGTCTGGAGCCAAGACAATTAAAATCATGCATACTCTTATCAATATATTTTTATTTACTTATTTACGATAAGTTGCATTTATATAAAAGCTCGATAACTTTTATAACATTCAACAATTTTTATATTGCACGAATACTTGTATATTACAGATATAACTACAAATTCGAAGCTATGACAATGATAAAAATTAATGATATTATTAAAAATTTTCAATAATAATTGCTAGAGAGAGAGAGAGAGAGAGAGAGAGAGAGAGAGAGAGAGAGAGAAATCGTTATTTATAAATTGGTAGAAAAATCAGTTTGTGCATCTTTTCTATGAACATTTCGTCAACATTATTTTTACAATAAAATGGATAAAAGCGAAGTCCCACTGTTTGAAATTTGATAAAGCTCCTTTTACATAGCTGTGCTTTAAAAATTGATAAGAGCATTGCCCCCCCCCCCCAAACCCAGTTCATCAAAAACATTATGTAAAAAAAGAAGAACGGCGAAGCATAGAGATGGATGGCGAAGAGATAGAATAACGACAGTCGGCGAGGCTCTACTAAATCTATCGGCATGAATCTAGAAATGAAAACGACGACAAGTACTTATGGAGAGAGACGCCAAGACGAGGTTGGAGTGTTGGAGCAGTATTGCACGTCGTCGGAAAGCCTGAATTACGCTTTCATATTGGGCAAATTATTATTTGTTGTTGGGCACGATCGAAAGCGACAGTAACACGAGCTTACAACGCAATCGGCGTCTCACTTATTACTAGGCGGAAATATCCAAGTGCAACGACTCATCAGCTCGCTCGCCGATAATCCACCAGACGTCGCGAGTCCGTGACTAATACACCAGCTGATACGCGATGCTCGCTTTTCTCTCAATGTGTCGGGCTCACTCTTGGCGACTGGATAGATCTCGGCCGGAAACGGATGAAACGAGGAACTCTCGTGAAATACGCCACTTTATTATTGGGGACATGTCAGCCCTAACTTCATAATCGGCCGTTTCTAAAAGCTCCAAGAGCTTCGAAAACGGCGCACTCCAATATCCAGTGAAATACATTGGCGACTACGGCGCGAGCCAGCGAATTAATAAGAAAGCGTTTCACCAACGTTCAATCGACTACGAGCACACAACTCGAAGTAGTTAAACTAATCTTATATGTGTTATATGAAAAACATAATTTATATCTTGAAAAAATTATAATACTACATTATCGCGTCGTTTCGTTTATTACGATTGAAAATGTTTTTTAAACATACTCGACAATATCTAAATTAGCTTAAGCCCGCTCTTCATTTTTCTCGTTGTTTATTTCAAACCAATTAACAATGTCATAGAGCACTGCTAAACCATGCCCAAATAGCTTTACAGTGACTTATTGGTACACTTATATTTACTTGTTTATTTTCAAACAAACAGTAGTCTTAAACGCGCTTATTCCACTGATTTAAATTGCTAACATTTGCGCGTAATAACAAAAATTACAAGATATATAAAAAAAAAAAAAAAAAAAAAAAAAAAAAAAAAAAAAAAAAAAAAAGAGAGAGAGAGAGAGAGAGAGAGAGAGAGAAAGCCAAGATGCTTGAATTTTATGAGCTATGAAGCATTATATTGTTTTTACAAAATTAACATCCCTCTTTCTTATATGGATGTATTTGGTAAATAGACATTTAAACGCCTTAAGGATATTTTTTAGGCACGCCATTTCCACGTGAGATCGTTGTTAATTTAAATTTCAAAATCTAGTATTTAATGAGAAGTAAGAATATAATAATTTAATATCATTATGCTCGAGCGATTGGTGATATATGTGTAATTTTTTTTTTAATAGAACGCGATAAAGCCTAAAGGTTACATAATATTTGAAATAGAAGTGATAATTTAGTTTGTGCAAATGACGAATTCAAGACGGACATTCGAATCATTTGCATAATAAAATAATTGGATCTCGATATATAGAATATCGATATATAAAAATAAATCTAGAAGAATTACTTAAAATCAATGCTTAATTATAACCATATTTTTATTTATTTTACAGTTAAGAAACATTAAAATCATCATAACAATTTTGATATGGAAACTGTGTAAATAGTCAAGTGTCTTAGAAGACTGTCATGTGAATTACAAAAATATCTGTAATCAATACATCTTATATCAAAGTATATAACAATAAAAATATATTCTAGTAACTATTTTTTAAAGTGAAATGAGAATTACTAAAATTTCAAATTTTATTAATAATATCTTTAGATTTATACTTATATTCATTTTTCACGAAAAAAAAAATACATATATATATAATATAATTTTACTTTAATAATACGTAAATATCAAAATATTGATAAAAAATAAACTTTAAATTTTTCTCTATGCTTTTCATTTATGATTATTGTGTTTTTCTAGCATTAACTATTGCCTTACAGATAAAGAATCTTATGATCTTTAAATATGCAAAGTAGCCTTGAAGAAGTGTTAACACGATGACACCGATAAATTTAAGCAAAGTACATAGTTAATATATTACATAATTATATTAATATTATTATAATAATATTATATAGTTTTCTGAAAAATTAATTATAGCCATTAATATAATTATTAAAAATATTTCTTAATAATAAAGATATACGTGTATGTGAAATAATTCGAAAACATTTATATAAAATTATTGTTAATAATAATTATTTTTATCTATTGATATATATATATATATATATATATATATATATACATAGATTAAGAAACATATAATTAATAAAAATATAAAGAAAACTAAAACAAAGCCTATATAATAATGCGTAATAGTTTTTCAGCTGAAAAGCACAAATTATCAGTAGAATATAAACGAAAGAAAGGTAAGATTAAAGTAGTTCAACAGTGTATTTAAACTTAAATAATATTAAGAGAATATTATGCCATCAGCAGGATAATGAATTAGTTATAGGTAATAAATAAGAATTATAAATAGAAAACAAATTTTAGAAGATTCTCGTATTTAATTGGATTCTTTAAAAAATAGAATGAAATGCTTTGTATGAAGAACTAAATCATTTTTTTTTTATAATATTTAAATAGATGTTAATCTATATAATTAGTATACGATCGATTATTAAACTTATTTAAGGTACTGACAAGGGGTTTAGCATAAATGGTTGTTACTATTATTATAATACATAAAATTTAGAGATTTAATAGAATACGTTAATTGACATAATAATAGTATATTAATAATTATCATTTTTGCTAAATAACATAGTATTACAAATAATAAATACAATAATAATAATTTGAATAAAGTATATAGTAGTTCGATATAAAAATAAACAACTAATAGCTCAAACATTAATTATAAAGACATAGGTATTATCGAGAGACATTTTAATCGAGATTTAATAAAATACATATATTTGAATATTGGTTTGTAATAATAATAATAATAATAATAATAATGATAACAATAATTGAGCGACGAAGGTAAAAAATTTTAAGTATTAAGGAAACTTTTTTTTGAGAAATCTTATAAAGATTAAAACGGGAATAAATGATACAGTAGATGGTGCAATCATGAAATATAATGAGTTCTGCGCTATACTTAATGTACACGAACGATTAAAAAAATAAAATAAAAAATACAAGAATAATGTGTTCAAAAAAAAAAGACTATTTAAAGTAAGAATCTTTCAAGAGGACGAAAACGAAGATCGGAAAATAATATTAAAATGAACAAAATGTACTTATGGAAAGAATTTGAAGCAAATTTGATATGACTAAAGAAAAATTACATCCTTGAATAAATGGAAGAAAATCATCTTAATTTTTTAAAATTACTTCCATAAAAATATTAAATACAATTGAGATACTCGATGTGTTTACATAAAGTATATTAAATTACACTAAATATATTAATTACATGCTAAAATGAGATATTACATTACGCAAAGGCAGTAACATTTTTACAATGAATATTTTATCTTATTACAGTATTAGATATATTTATGAAAAGTTTGTAATTTCATTGATTATAATTGTAATTACAGTATTACCTATTTACTTTTTCTAGTATCTTAATAACTCTTTTTTTTTTTTTTTTTTTTTTATTAAATATTTTTTTATAATTTCAATTATGAATCCAACAAACGTTGAAATCTAATATCGTTCTTTTTGATGCAAAAATATTGATAGAAAATTGATAACAATGAATTACAATTCACTTATTTAAAACATCGTCAATAATTATCATAGAACCTTAGAATAAAAATAAATTAAGAGTAGTTTTTTTTTTTAATTTAAGAAAGAGAAGAGTTGCACTCTTTAATATATTTACATCACAACTTACATTACAATCTATTGAATATTTACAAACATCTATAATTCATAAAATTGTAAATATTTGTCTTTTAAAATTTATGTTTAATAAAGATTTTAGTATTAAAGCTCTTACTTAGTTAAGCATCTTTTGCTTCAATCGCTTGCGCCGTACGCAATAAACGTACAAAATGGCTACGTACGTTTCTATAAAAAAAAAAAAAAAAAAAAAAAAAAAATCAAGCAAGTGCGTGTAGACTTTCGTAATAAAGTAAAATAATTCGCGTATTGTTTTGGAAGCGTTGGTTAAAGCAGGATATGGGCAATGTTATTGAATACGTTGGAAATATCGAGTTTGATAATAACAGAGGCACAAGATAAGTGTAATACAGGGCTAAAATACATACTGTTGCGATTATAAAGAGCGGCGAAGCATTAAGTCGCATTTCGTTCGGTCGCTCAGATCAGCGCTTACTCGAGGCAATATTAATGATAAGAGGATAATGGAGCGATTAATTAAACGTGAAGTTATATTTTACTCGGTTATAATCCGAATATTTATTAAGAAGCTATGTATGGGTTGAGGGAGTTGAGGGAGCTGGCCAGGGTAAATCAATGCTTCTACGTGATAGTTTTAAGCGCGAGTCTATCGAAGAGTTAAAGAGTTGAGGCAAGTAAGGCGAACGCGGGCCAATTAAATAGCCAAGGAAAAATTGGATGGAATGGGCCTAAGAAGAACCAACTCTTCTTCTCTCCTTTTATTTCACCTTGTTAGTTACGCGGACTATGGATACGCGAGTGATGCATTACATAGCCGCCTGGCCGAGCTTTACTTTCAATCAATATGGCGTTGCGGCCAAGACGACCGCGTACTTATTATATCTGCGATGTATGCACTATCGCGCCACTTCTTCTTCTCGCTATTTCATTGCTAGTGTAAGTAAGTGTGTGCAAAGGGAACGAGGGAGCGCGGAACAGGCTGGACGTCGGCGGGGGCGACGGGGTAGGGAAAATGGAGGGGATATCTATTTATACGCGGATTCGTATCCTTCGGAAATAAATAGTATTTAACGGTTAGCTGTGGAATGGAATGCGCTTTTGCTTAGCTCGCCACATTCGCAATCGCTATCTTTGACAATTAAATTATGTGCTATGTATTAATTTTGTTTGTTTGTTTGTTTTGTTTTTGTTTTTAATGTGACCATCTTGATAAATACTAATTGACGCGCGAGCGCGAAATAAAATTATCTTCTAATGGCGCTTTGTATAAATGTTAATCTTACGTTTGCTCACACTCAAGCAAACACACGTCACTTTAAATTTTTACAAACGACAATGTGATTTTTATAAGATATAAAAAAGAAACTAATCTTATATTTATGACGCACTTGTAAGAGAAATTATAATAAGGAGCGTCGTAAAAATCTCATTATTGTTGTTGAAAATTTGTGTTTATGATTTTTCTATAATATTGTTGTATTAACATTAATTATTAAATTAATTGATTGAATTAAATAATTAATTGAACAATTCGTGTAATAAATAGAAATGCTCTATTACTTTCAATTTTATTCGTTATTCAGGACGAATGAATAAATAACTAAACTTATTTACCGTCAATTAGATATGTGCAATGAAATTATATGCTCGAATAATTTTAAAAATTGTAAATTCTGTGAAAATAACGCTAATTAAAATTCCTTTTGTAAAATCAGTATTTGGGTTATACTCAATGATCTATGAAAAACTATTCATTAGTACTTAATTTGAATGTTACAGTAATGTAGTTAACCATTGAAATTTACAAAAAAAGAACGCATTAAAGTTATCAAGAAATGTTACAGTTGACCTTCTATATGATTTACATATGACTTTAGGTACAACGTCATTAAAAGCTTGTATTTAAAACTACATCATATTATGAGATGTAACATTTTCTTTAACTTATAAGCGATTAAATTAAAAATAGCAGACCCCACGCTTCCCTACATAATGTCTACTTTCACGATTTACGATTATTTTTTTTTCTTTTTTTTTTTTTTTGTGCGTTTGATAGAACATCTCATTGCAATTCTAAACTTATATAAAGTTGTAAGCCCACGCTTAATTGTTAGCTATTTCTATTTATGTTAGTATTCTAAATCAAAGTAATGAAACGACTGTATACTGTAATTATAGTTGATTACTGTAATTATAGTTTTGATTTTTTAGAAATTATAATTTATATGGAAAATTGATAGTAAAATTTCTTAATACCTATCAATAATAGATAACTTTGAATTTGAAATTATAACATAAACGAATTTAATTTATTTTAAATTTATTTCAACCCTTTTAAGACAAATATAAGCTATTTTTAATTAAAATAATAATAATATTTGATGAAATCATGTCGAAAACATTTTAAAGAAAAGTAAAACTTGTAAAAAATCTCAGATTCCAATATTTTATCTTTTTTTTTTCTACTCCAGTTTCAATCTTTATATAGTCTATTTTTATATCAATAATGTAAACAAAATTTATAATAAATGTGTATTTAAAAGATTACTTATTAATTTTTTAGTATGTATTATTAACAAAATTTTAAAGACATTAACTTATTCGTGTAAAATATTTTAGAATGATAATTTATTATATATTGTAGATATCAAATGCATTTGAATTTTTGCAAACAGACATATCGTTTTTATTAAATTTGTTAATTAAAATTAATCTTTGTATAAAATGTACACGACAGCACAAATTGTAAGGGTCAATAATACTCCTAATTTTTATTAGATGTAAAGCCAATGGCATATAACTATACATTTTCATGTGCTTTGTTATTTTACTTTCAAAATGTGTAAAATTTATTGGCTCTTAGAATAGTATTAAAATAATTTCCTAATAAGGCGATTGCGAATATTTTACGAGCAAATAACTATTTAATAAACTATTAAAAGTTAAACTTATGAATGTATATCACTTGGATGTTTATTGTTTCGGAAGTTTAGTGACAGCTCTAATTTTGATGACATACCATGAGAGTGTGATTATTACTATTAAATAAGATTTAGGCTTAATATAATCAAAGGCTATGGCTAATGTCGATAAAATTATATTTCGCAGCAGGAAAATCTTGACAGTTTGATCGCCAGTTTTTAATGTACGTGCCAACTTATAAGTACAATAAAATTAGCCACGCCAAAATGCATTAATTGCAGAATGAGAAAAAATACACATCCATATTATAATTAACTATATATGACTATATGGATATAAGCAAAAGAAAACTGAATTTATTTGTATTTTTCAATCAATGAGTTGTGAATTTATTAATATAACAGGGTTTATTCTACTAAATTTAATTACATAATCAAGAGAGGGCGAAAGTCCACTATTTCCAACTATTTCCATTTATACTAACTGAATAGTAGCCTAGATTTGAAATAAAATATTCTCATTTATGTGAAATTCAATTTCAAACGCTCTAGTTAATATTATGCTTATTGATAACTGTTACATTTTTTAAGCGAATATACAAGCGAGAGAAGATGTCTTGAAAAATGGTTAACTATCAAGATATTCTATTCTTTAGCATAGTGATAGTATCCTTTCTAAGTGACATACAATATTAGATAAATGTATTGCTCAGCTTAATATTGCTGGCGTAAATATAATAAAATAAATACATTTAATTGAATTTTTGTTATTAATTTTTTTTAAACCAGTTATTTTCTAAACTGCTTGTATTTTTTATAATTATTGTTTCATCTGTCGATAATATTTAAGTTTTCTGTAAGAGAAAGTACAGAAAAAAAAAAAAAAAAAAAAAAAAAAAAAAAAAAAAAAAAAAATACAAAAGTTCGTTATAATAATTTGATAATTCTTGTACATGCAATATCAATTATATAAGTTTTGAAAATTAATTCCAGTTGTTATACTATAATAGAGTACATATAAAATATACTTAAACGTTATATTATAGATCAGTAATGAAAAATTGTTTCAGTTGTTCTTAGATATCAATTTTCAAAGTAACTTTGCTAGTAAAATTTCGCAACTCTCTATATGAAATACATTATATAACATTATTGCCTATTATGTTATAATTAGTGCGCAAATTATGAATTAAGTATTAAATAATTTTATCTTAATATGAGAAAAAATTTGCAATAGATACCATTTATCAACCACTATTTAGATTTTTAATGTAGTAATATTTAAATTTTATAATAATATATTTTCTATTTATATAATTATAATGTAACAAAACATAGTATAATACTATTCTTATATTTTCATTAATTTTATTTATTTTTATATAAATAATTTAAATAAATAAAAAAAAAAGTGTATATAATTTCATATACTGTAAAAACGGTATATTGATTAATAAATCCTTGTATATGTATTGACTATGTTTTAAATTAATATTTCATGAGAATTATATGAAGGATTGTAATAATTTTGACATTCTTTGATAAATTATTAAAAGTATTTTTATAATTAAAATTGTGTAATGTATAGCAATAAATATATAAATATCCATAAAATATTTCATACAAAATAAATAAAATTGTTTTGAAAATTTAAGTATTAGTATTAAGTATCCTTAAAACGTATGAATTTAGCGAGTTGCACAAATAACTATTAAATTATTAGATATAAAATTCATACCCATTATAAATTAAAATTAAATTGCTTTACTTTTACTTTCCTTAATTTTAGATTTAATTGAAAAAATACAGGCCGATAAAAAAAATGATTTATATATTATATTACAACTGAAAATAATTAATAAATTATGTTAAATTAGTGAATATATTAAAAAAAAAAAACTATGTTAAAAATATTGCAATAAAAAAAAAATTTATATGGTAAAAATGAAATTAATATTACATTTAAATATGTAATTGCTGAAATGATTAAAAAAAAAAAAAAAAAAAAAAAAAACTTTCATTAAAAATAGAAGAACATTGAAAAATTCTATTTGCCAATAGGATAATATAATATGCGTATAATCATGCACTTTGCATATATGTAATATGCATGAATCCTTTATCGTATAACGACTAGTGTAATAACGAATTATATTATTGTATCTTTTTTTTTAACTGATTTTTATTTATCGGATTAAGAACTTTTTAATGATTAAGAATTAGTTTAATGGTCTTTATCGAATGGACTGGCATGTAATTTTGAAGTTTAAATATTTAAAGACATTGCTCAAAATTCGTGGTAAATATTGAATTATTGTATTACTAAGAATAACTAAGAATGAGTTTTAGGATTAAATAAAAATGCATTGCAGATTAAAACATAAAGATACAGTTATCGGATCATTAATACGTTTTATTTTCAATGTTATATAGAAGAAAAGAATAAACGTATTATTTTATATACTGTAAAATGTTTTTTCATATTGAATATAGGATAATATTATTTTGCTTTATAAATATTTATAGAACAAAGTATAGTTTTTCTTTGCTAGTATTACTAATGAATGATTAAATTATTTTCGTGTTTATCTTATCGTGAAATTGTTCAAATGGATATTACTCGATTTTAGAAAAATATAGTTTGATCTCATAAAGATGAAACTCGCGCAATAAATCTGGGAAGTTTAAATTTACTTTATAGAACTTCAGGTATACCGTTCAATGAGACTTAACTTCATATTTTACCTTTTCACTTTTCTTCCAATGAATTCCTTAAAGCTAAAATTGAGTCTCGAGATCGGTTGGTTTTCAATTTTAAATGAATAAAGTTTTACGTTGAGCTTTATTTTAGACTCATCAATCATTTCCGCTCCTTACAACGTACTTTTATCCTTAATCGTCTTGCCGATTGCACTCTACACTTTTAGAAATGGAACTACCCTCGAGTTACTCGCGCTTTTTCTTTCCATTATTATAGCTTGTTTTTCTCTTTTTTTTACCATTTTTCTCTCTATCCATTTTTTTTTTTTTTGTCTTCTTTATCTTTCTCTTAAATAAAAAGGTATTTTAATGGTTGTACTAGTCGCTAACAGAATGTCGATAAATAGCATAAATAAAGCCGGGAATGGAGAAAGGTGGAAAAGCTTAATGAGCACAAAAATTGCCTGAAAGCTGGGCGACAAGAGCATTCGAAAAACAAGGTTTTAACGGTACTCGTTTCTCTCTTTCATTTCGCAACTCCTACACGCGAGTACATCGATCTTGCGGACTGCATGGCGAGGCTTACCAAGGGCCCAAACCAAGTGCACTGCACGCCGCGAGAAAACTACGCGTCTGGAATACAATCGAGTGTAATCTCAATAGAATTAGAATCGAGCTCCTCTTTTTAACGTCATTGCGGATTAGTCACGTGACTTTGTGCTGCGCCATCTTTCGGAACGTATTGCGAACAACGTTTTTTCTAGCGCTTGTCAGTTGGCGTGTTTCGAGCGTCTCTATTATTGCGGTCGATTGTCTTTGTCCACCTCTTTGTCTTCCATTCCTGAAGAATTACGTATCATTATCTTCTAATTCATCGATACTTAAGTGCCTCCGAGACGTTCTGTATATTTTCATTCATTTCTAACGTCTTTGTGTTTCTAAAGTACAAGGCACCTTCTAAACGAATAGTAAAAAATACCGGCAAATATTTTGGACCGACGTATACGCATAACTGTTTCTTCGGGGGGTGATATATAAGCTATTATAGAATATAATTGCTCACTGATGGAGTTCACAGTATTTTACACAATATTTTAATACTCGAGTTTAAAAAGCATTTGGAGAAAATGCAAGAAAATAGATTGTGCGGATTCATTTAGAAAATGTAAGATCGGAGAAAGTTTAATCCAATAATGCACATTGCTGTTGTATTGCAGTAACTCCGACACATTTTTCTCCAGAATATGATTTCACGTCAATGCACCCGTATGTTGCTCAAGTTATTTTATCAGTAATACTTCCGTTTCGTCAAAGATTTGTAATACACAACATTATATATGTATATATATATATATATATATATATATATATATATATATATATATACGCGGAGTAGATGATTAATATTCCGTGCAAAGATTCCGTGCTAAAAGTTATTTTGTAGGTAATTATTAATTAATTAATATTCAATCGAGCATAGAATATTTTCGAAATCTATTCAAAGGTGCTTTTTTAGATCACCAAGAGCACTTTCTTCTAACGTAAATGAAAACTTCAAAGCACGTCTTTTCCAGACTTCTAATTGAGCTAAAAGTCAGTAGAGTGCGAGCGCAACCAAAGCCGATAAAACCCCGCAAGACTTTTGCCATCAATTTGAAGCAAATGCTACGGATAGTAGCATAAAAGAACTTTTAAATTAATTGAAAAAATTTACTTTTACTTTTATTCCTATTTTTCTCCCCCCCTCCCCCTCCCTCCTCCCTATTTACATCGTTTCGACAGTGAATATTTCAGAATATCCGATTTTTATTGGCCGATGGATTGGGCCGATGGATGGTGGGCACTGCTTTTCATGAAAAATTCTATATTCTTATTATTTTTGTTAATTTAAGTACAAAGTATTTTTAAAAAATTTAAACTTTTAATTATACAAATTATTTTAAAATAAAGTAATAGTATTAAGAAGAATATTAGTAACTGTATATAAGTATTCAATAATCATTAATGATACATTCTTTTAATAACAACATCGCTTTATTACTTGAAATACCATAATATCTTCTTAAATATCAATCAAATATTTACATTATTTTTGTAATTAATTAACCGAGTAGAATAATAAAGTAAAGTCTGGTTCTATATCTCACTAATAAGTTTTGCACACAAATTTATTTGAACTAAATTTATATACTTTTAATTATCTAAAAATAATAATACTATTTTAATTATTCAGAATAAACGTTGTGTTAAAAAGGAAGAGGATCATATAAAAATATTTAATGATTTTATTATGATGCATTAAAATGTAATGATTTACTAATAAATAGATTTTTTATGAATTACATAAGTAATAAATTTTTGCAATATATTTTTTACGATTTATAATTGCTTCAAAGAGAAAGTTAATAATTGCGCAAAGTTTACATAAAATAACATTGTATATAATAATACGATATTTATTATTTTTATCTAATTTTTAGAATAAATGATGTTTTTACATTTTATATGAAATTTTACTGAAATATTCTATATATTTTAATGTAAATATTTTTAAAATTTTTTTAATACTAACACATATAGCGTAAGTTTTTACTATGTAGGTGTGTACAATATAGTGGAAAGAGAACGTAATAAAGTTCGATTTTAAGATTCATTTCATTGAATAAATGTAAATTTTATTAATTTATAGACTTTACTTAAATCATTTGAATTTGAAAAATTCCACTGTAGATGTTTGTACTCATATAGTCACAAATTATCTAAATAATTTCGCTAATTTAAATATTTTAAGAATGTTAATTGGTTTTCTCTACCTGTATGTGAAAAGTCTTAATTCAAAGGAAATTTTTTAATTCATAATCAAATTATTCTACTTTACGGAGTAAGAGATACGTTTTTTTAATAATTACAACGAATGTTTAAATATTATGAATATTTATATATGTTTATTTATATATTGTACAAGTTTTTACTATAAAGTAGATTGTGCTTTCTATATAAAAAATATGTCATAATGTTATTTTACATTACTTTGTTACATTATACTTTTACATTACATAATAATTGAATCAATATTTGCTTTTTATTTAGTAAATTTTCGCTATAGGAAGATCGATTAACTACAATTTGTTCATTCATGATTCAATTCAAATTCAAAAACTTAGATTCACCTAATTTGTTCATCATGCCAATTATTAATTTTATTAATAAACATTAAATATTATATTTTTAACTAATTAATTAAAAATACTAATAATATAATAATTACTTTAATCCCTTTTAATCTTTCGTTTGTTCATGCCATAATTAAATAAAATATGTGAAAAATCTTTTTCATTTTTTACAATAATCAAGTTATCGAATTTGGTTTACTTACTATCTTATATTAAAATTTATTTGTTATATGAACATTTTATTTAAGCGTTGCATTCAAAGGTGAATTGAATTGACTTTGGCCAATAAATTTATAGTTTTATCTTTATCTTTATCTTAGTCGAGTCAGAGAAAGAACGTAAATGTTCTAGTGCCTTCACAGCTACCGTTTTTATTACTTATTCACCCTTTTGGTATCTCTGCAATCGTATTTCTATAAATTTCTATAAATTTCTCCGATATTTTACTCTACTTGGGCATTGCTCTTCCAAGTTTTTGCGCAAGTTATTAATTTTGTTTACACATTTTTATCAGATCGTTCAATGAAATTTTTTTTTGCAAATTTACAACAAATTTTAAATGATATAGTTTAACGTTTCATGTTTGTTTCTGATTTAATATTGCTGTAAATTAGAAATCAACTAAATTAAAGTTAAATTATATATTAACTAGTCAAGTGAATCTTATAACTTTTCATGGTGAATACTATTAGGAATACATACTTTTTACTTTATCATTCATATACATTTTTTGTACCATCACTTTTAAATACATTCGTCACATTTATTTGTATCTTATTTGTAATATTTTCTTTAAAAGATCTATATTTTCAAATCTCTCATATTTATTTGTGAAGTTAATTCTAAAAATATTCATTTTTGATTTACAATTTCTCATTTGCAATTTATTTTGAAACAATACTATTAACGTGTCTTCTATAAAATCGACGCCAATTCATATTTACTCAATTTTCCCCATAATAATATAATATAATATAGCATAAAATATAATGCTTTTCAATCGATTACAATACATGTTTTAAATGCAGGAAGGATTAATCGATACCCCAATAATGACCCCAAAAGACTAACTGAAATTTTCAATGTTTGTTTTATAATATTGTAATTTTGTAGCAAAATATTTTAAAAATTCAAAAGTTTTATATATCAATAGTTCAAGCATGAAGGAATGTAAAAAGTGTAAATTTAATACGATTTTGATTTTACAATAAAAGAAAAATAAAAAATTGTAACAATATAATTTTAATAAGATATAATAATTATATATTATAATGTTTGTCAGTTTGGATTTTTTTGTGAGAAAATTAATGATCATTTCATTTCAGGTATCAAGAAATTATTTCAAGTTTCGTCGCATCAATTGCGACTTTAATCGCGTATGCAAATAATATAATATAAGCGCGTGCAAATATGCGCGCAAATATAGAAATGATTATGAATCGGGGAAAAAGTTAAAGGTATTGTTTAACTTTTATAAATGGCCACACCGAAGGTAAAAAGAAAAAAAAGGCAGGGCTTTGTGTCACAAGTGCAAAAGAGACGTTGGAGTTTTATGGCTCAATTTGCGTCAAACTTGCATTTTAGTGGTCAAAATAATGTCGTCCACCCGCATCACCTACAATCTGCATTAATTGATATTGCATACATAGAGCGGCTAAATCGTTGCGTCTCTCTCAAGATAATATAATATATTACGTTTCACACTACCTAAATACGTCTTAATTATGCGCATTCATGGTTCAGCAATTTCAGCAAATCCGTTTCTTTTCTGCAAATTCTTGCTATTCGATAAATTAGTTTCATTGGTAAGACAAGTTAGAACATTATAAAAAAAAAACTCACAATTATCATTAAATTAATATGTACAAAGTTTATTTAGTAAACTAAATAAATGGAAATGCATTACTATTATTAAATTTGCATTGCTTATAAATTTAATATATCTTACTTGTTAACGTTTGATAATAAATATATACTTATACTGTAATGCCAATTTTTTTTTTTTATAAATACCCTTAACAATTTACTATGTTAGAAATTTTATTGATTTCTAAAAAAAATTAAATTAATGAAAAATCTATATTTCAAATATATTTACACTGATATGATTATGATATCATTATAGCATTTGTTTAATCAATCCATCGAATTTGCATATTTAATCAAGTATTATAGTAAATACTTGCTATTTGTATTTCTATTGTTGAAACTGTGAAGCTCAATATCAATCAACTGATCACATAATAAACATGGATGACGTGATGAATACGAAACACTGTACCTGTCTCTCGTTAAATCGCGGACAACGCGACAACAGACTATGGCCACTCTGTTTTGGCAATAAAGACTTGATAATTGTATTTTACTTTAGTAAATTAGATCGATTGATATTGATTTAAATTTCAACCTGGTCTTTATCGTTACCTTATTATTAAATAATAAATTAACCATATGTTTATTTAATTTCCGGCTTGGATTAATGAAGATGTAGAAATAACCTTTTATCCCTCTTTATCTCAAAATTGTTATTATGTAAAAATAGTAACAATATTCATTCAACATTTTATAGAATTGCGTTGATTGTGGCACTTTTCGGTCCCCCATTGTGCGACCGAACTGTCAATGCATAAATGACAGTATCAATATATCAACGATATAATTAAAATATTTACGCGTAATTGAATTTTCTATTTTTATAGGATTAAATATTTAAATATATCCATAGAAGATAAGATAAATAATACTCTGTTTACCGAAATAGTTTGTAAAATTTGTATATTTTTCAAGAAAACCTAGTAGGGGTCTTTACAAACTCTTCCAATTATCAAAAATTTTCAATAGTAATATTTTTTTAATTTAATAAATTTAGTGGCTTGTAATCGACAAATACGCGCTATTTAATAATATACATTACAAATAACAACTTGATGATAATTATAAAACTTCAAAAATTGATTATATTTTAATCATTCGCATAGATATTAAATTGTTTAAAAATTTTTAATTACTATTCTTTGTTAATTAAAATATGGAATACAAAATCTTTTATCAATATCAGCTATGCACTTGTGTGTTTATTAATGTGTTAATTTTTTGTTATAATATAATAAAATTCATTATTTATTATTTATAATTTTGGTAATTGTATAAACTTTAATTACAACTATTTTAAAATAATTTTTTAAAATTAATTATATATGTATATAAAAAATAAAGCATCTCTTCTCATTCGGTATTATTTAAATAATCTCACTATATACATATTATATATATATATATATATATATATATATATATATATATATATATATATATGCTATTTTTTTAAATTTTAAATGAATATATAGAATTAAAATAAAATATTGTTAAAATATTAATCAATCAATTAGTTCGTATTATTAGCAATATAAGAATACCAATTTGAAGAATATTTGCATAAGCGTTTATGGCATAAGATTGTTCAAATAGTAATTAAATTTATTATAAATAACTATTTTCTGTATAATAATTAAATATTTATTGAAATACAATACTATTACTCACAAATTCTTCTTTCCTTTCGTCTATTTTCTTAATATTATTAATATCAATAATAAAAGTGTACTTATATTGAAAAAATTACATCATGAGAGATACATTTAAAATAACAAATAATATAATATATATTATTATTATATTTAAGTGTGTGCGTGCGTGAGTGAGTGAAGTAGTGTATGTATATATATAAGCTAATAGTTGTCATTTAAATTAAAATTAATATATTGAAGATATTTTTCTGTTTTGAGCGGTTAGAATGTATCATTGACAATTGATAATCTGCACCTGAGGTCAAATAATTTTACCAAGAATAACGTGGATTGATGTATAATTTAATTTAAAAATTTGATGTGCATACGGATATAGCTTACTGGTTAAATTTGAAAGCCATTTCACGTTGTTATTGTCAGAATCGCTTCACGTCGCGTGTACTCATGATGAATAATAAACATAATAAGTTATTTTCATCTTTGCATAGGAAGCTTATCTTTTCTTAGAAGGTCGTTAACATTTTTTTTAGCTTAGTATATATAAAGTACGTATCCATTAATCCATACTCATATAAAATATTATTTGGAATTTAAGAAAAATGAAATATCGATCAGAACGATCATTATGTTGTAAGATATTTTAAGGGTAATGTATTAAATACAAAAAAATCTTCTATTTATTTATATAATCTAAAATAAAATAAATATAATTTAGTGCATAATCTGAATACGTTTAATTTAGAGAACATTACGGAAATGAATACCAGACGTACGGTATTTAAAAACTTATATACAACAGTTATAATTTTTTATTTATTTATTTATTTTTTTATTTTTTTTTTTCATCCAGGGATAAATTATAAAATATTTTATTGTAATTGCAAAATATGAATTGCGATACTTTAAAAGTCGAAGTATTAATTATGTATCTATGTATATTATGGATGTTAATAAAAATTTATTAAAATTGTATGTATTTATATAATATTTGAAAAGAAAATAAAATAAAATTTAATTCATCTTATGATTAAGCAGTTGTATTAAAGAAAACTTATATTTGAGTGTTCTTGCATAAACTTTGTAAAATGTATTTTTGATTGATGTTAACGATATGGCTTAAACACGCAATTTGTCAATGTACATAAAAGACGCGTTTCTCTCCCCTTGCGACAATAACACTGCCTTTGCACAATCAAGAGCTGCATTATAAATTTCGAAAGTCTAGTGACTAATAACGGTCGCAATTAAAAGGGAAATAAAATAATTATTGAAAGAATACCGTCTAGCGCACCGAAGCCACAGAAAGACCAACGAAAAGCATGACAGAGGCAACTTGGCACTTATTATTTTTCATACCTGTGCGCCGTTCGTATGATGGAAGAGCAGTTTACCTATACTTCGCGGTTCGTCTCTTCGTTTCTCCCTTGTATTTCGCCCCTCACTCTTTCTTTTACCTTCATTGAGTAATGAACAGGCTAAAGGGAGACGATAAGTCAATGCTCGGCCTCTTTTCAGTTCCTTCGTTTATCGGTCCTATTTTCTTTTCCGGTTTTGTAAGGACTACCGAGGATTCATCAGGTAATTATTTCCTTTTTTGCGAGCTGACGCTTTCATCAATGCTTCGCGACGAGTGAAATGAAAGATTTAATCATTTTTATTCGTACTCTAGACTGCGGTAATCGTGCCTACCGACGCGAAATATACCAGCGATTTCATTTCTAAGAAATTCATTTTTCCCTGGTATTGATTATGCACTGATTATATCTTTTCCTTTTACTCTTGCGATATTCTGTTCTCTCAATCTTTCAAAGTAATTAAAATATTTATAAAATAATTTATTTTTGGCGCTCTCTTCAGTGAAGTGCAAAACAAGACTGATAATTATTTTCAATCTAAACAAAAATTTAATTAAAACCACGACCGCTCTCGTTAATGCAAAATTTAACATTTTTTGGATTTTCTAACTATTATTGTGTTATACATATTCTTGCAATCATCGTATCAATGCATAAATTTTCGATAATATTTCATTACGAAAGAAAAATTATTCGCTAATTACAAATTGCTATTGGCAAACACAATTAAGGATATGTAATTCTTAAAAATATTTATTTAGTTGAAAATTAAGACAGGCAAACAGACAGACACACATAATCGAACACACAACCACAAGTGCACACAATTTACACACGCGTAAATGCACTCGTATCGTGCAGCTAATGAAATTTGTACGCTAATGGTAGAAGCTTGGTTTATTTTATTGTTGTTGCTGTTGTATTTTCCATTTGAATAGACTTATTGATTAAAGCTTCGAAAATAGAATACTCGATTTTCTTTTCGAATTCTATTTTGTATAATTCAACTTTATTTACAAAAAAAAATAAAATTCAATAAACTTTAAACGATGTAATATTTCAATAAACGAAAGATATTTTATATGCATCGGTAGCATAAAATACTTATTCTAAATATAGAAAGTTTTATAGTGAAATTATTTACAATTTTGAAATTTATACATTACATATTATAGGATTAGCCGTTATAGAAAAGAAACGTAGAAATATGTTAAAGATTTAATAATGTACAGCAATTATACTGTTGAAACAAAGAAGAAACTTCGTTAATACGATAATTTACATAACGATTGAATAAAATTACACGAGATTTGGAATTGCATAATTGTTAAATTATCCTTGAATTATTGAACAAATTTTGCTTAGAAGTACGAGCAATTGTCAAACGGTGCGACAGTTTCATCAAAACATTAATATTGTTTATTGGAACAGATTGAGCTAAGCATTGGGCTTGCCTTTTAAAATTTAGCAACTTCCGATAGCTAGACACTTTCTTCTAGGCGGCCGCATTTTTTCAGCCGGAAGCTGCTATTTTGCAATCTCATACATTACATCGCTCAAGATTGATAATGCAGTACTTGGCTGATCTGGGCAACTTTCATAAAAAAATCACGCGAAAACCCATTGATTCTTCGATTTTCATTCGCGCAAGCTTGTCGAAAAGTGCATTTCGGCATAGATAGTATAAAAAAATCTGCATCCTCAGAACAATGCTAATTCAGCCGTTTGCGTAAAAAAGCAAAATAGTCATTGGTGGCGTTTGCATTTCTGTCGTCGGGAGAGAACTGGCGTGCCCGTACGTATGTGTGCGTTCACGCGTTCGCGTTCACGCAATACAGCAAAACCGAAACGCTCGGTTGAGCAGAAGCGATTTGATTGGACTTCCGTTTTTTAATTGGGCGCATTGCGTCATCAGCGTTATACCCAATGGTAAGAATTCATAAAGGATATTCAATTTTATTGTCACGCTTTGCAAATCTTAGCGCAAGGTTAACGAGTTGGGCTATTACTTCCGTGTTGGTAATGATCAAACGGCGCTGCTGAGATTCTGCTCGTTCGCGATTTTTGAAACTTGAATAGCTCACGCTTCCTCACCAGTTGAGCAGCTACTCCGAGATAAAATTATATCGGATCTTATACAAGGGCTTGCAAGCTTTGACATCTTACGCACTTAAGTACACGAAGAATCGAGGATTCCTCGTCTTTTACTATTCTGTTGATACTTAAACATTAATTCGCTTCAAATTTAGCATTTAGAGGGTTTTTGAAGTCGCTATTTTAAAAGGATTGTCATCTGGCATCAATCAACTTTCACGTAATTTTCAAATTTAACATAAAACAACTATAAGCAACCGGTTCTTTGCCTTTTTTCACTTTTTTTTTAGCCATTTTAAGCGCGCGCTTGATAGTATTTTGACATTCGCAGTTAGACATTTGGCTATTATCCACTCCTTTAATGCCTTTATTATAAATATACGAAATAAAGCATGAGTATTTTAAAAATAATATTTCAATTCTTATGGAATAAATGATCGTTACGTAGCTAAAATATGCAAAAACGATGTCTGCATGCTGATCTATTGAAATAAAAGGTTCATAATACTTTATTCGTACATCTTTTATGCGTCTATATCTGACACGACTGAATAAAAACTTATTCATTGTTTGCTATTTTATACTTATTTGCAGCTTTTATTTTAGCCGTACAATAAAATTAGCAATTTTTTTACTATAAAATAAATATTCATAAATATTGTTATATTTTATATTATAAATATTGTTAAACTTTTACCATATGATATTTATATTATTGGACTATTTTTTCAAAATTTATATTGACAAATTTATATCTATATATATATATATATATATATTTAATAATGATATATCCTTAAATTAACGTAATATTATATAAGTTATAAATTCAAATTATATGTTATATAAAATTATTGTGAAATATAGGCTTCGGCAATGAGAATTAGCCGATTTAGTAATATTCAGAATAAAATTTTAACTCTATTAGTCTATTAAATATTGCTATTGAATTCCCTATACTCTATTGAAAATATATCGCGAGTGATAACGAAATATAGAATGAAATCGATTTTTTTTTTTTTTTTTTTTTTTTTTTTTTTTTGACACAACACTTTAAATTAGCTCTTATAATTACAAATTAGAAATATTTGCAATTGATTTATTTCTTTAAAATAAAATACCGTAATATGAATGTTTCATTACAGCCCAGACCATTAACTGATTAGATAAGATTAAATATCAGCCATAAGCTCTTTAAAGGAGGTGAAACGACCGATTGAAAAAGCGAGTAAAATAAGGACAAGGCATAAAGATAAACTTTTCAACAGTGTAGGTGAATGAGAATTCGATAAGCATGCTTATGTATTATGCTTTTTATCTTTACCGACAGAGACGTGGTTCATAGGTTGGGTTAAAATTAGCGATTATCAATTTAGAATCCAGGTCCAGTGTCCTTGCGAGACAAGAACTAGTCGTTGGCTGCGTTGAAAGTACCTAATTTTCCATTACTAATAACGATCATTTTAATTTATTAGTATTTTCTCGAAGACCAGGCGAGTTTGAACTTGCGAGTCTTGCTAATTCAATTAAGCTAGATCTTATCGTCTTTCCTATTCTTATACCCCACGTTGTTCATTATATTGGTTTTTGGAACCGAAGAAAAGAGGGAGAGGGAGAGGGAGAGAGAGAGAGAGAGAGAGAGAGAGAGAGAGAGAGAGCATGGTATAATGATCCACGTTCACAGGTGACTTGATCCAGACACTCAAATAACTTCTCAACTATCAATAAACTTACTCTTCTTTGCGAAATTCAATGCATTAAACTGTTTTTTTTTTTTTATTAAAAATCGTAAGATTTTTCCATGAAATTATCTTGGTGCTTGCCGAAGCCTTTTTGAACTTCGATGCGCTTGATTTATTACTTAATTTAAATTTAAATAGATTAAATATAGTGATCATAACTCAGTATCCGTCGGCTCGTTTGCCCAGATCTTTTTCTGTTTCTAATAATCGTGTTCTTTTATCATACTCATTTTGATCTCTTTCACTCCCTTTCCTCCCCTCTTCAAAATTATAATCATTTAACAATAAGTATCATAGAATTTGGCAGATGTATAAATTCAAATCTTTAAGAAAAGTTTATACATGTAACAAATATTGATAAATACAATAACTAATGTATTAAAATTCGTTACATGTATAATCGCAAATCACAAACAACATATAATCATAAAATAATCGAAGTGATTGGTGGTTTTTTTCTTCGATTTTTTAAGATTATAATTTATAAAAGTACTTTCAAGCTATAAATAATTTGCGTACTTTTGTCCTAATCAATTGTTATAAATTACTAATTTGATTACATTGTTTTCGAAGCTTTTTAGATAAGACCACTAAAAATCTAATAATAATCTAAAAATAATCAACAAAATGTCAAATTCGCTTTAGGATGTAACTCATAAGACTATTAATGCTGATTTATTAAGCTTCCGAAGCAAAGGAGATGCCAGCTAAGTGCGAAGCACTTACAAAAAAAAACAAAAAAAAAGAAAGTTTCAAAATTGCAAGTGTGTACAGAATTGCAAGTATATACATATAAATGGGAATTCTACTGTATTATAGGATCTCAATAATACAGGCCTAGTTTCTTCAATATGCATATAATATATAATTATTAATTAAAAGTTGCAAATTCATTAAAATCAGACAGTCAAACGTAAAAAGTGTTGGATGTAGTAATATAAAATTTACGAATATCAGCTCCAATTAAATTGAATTCTGCAAGTCAATAAATATTGGTTTTAAATTTTTTAACCAATAACAATGTGCTAAAAATAGTGTAAACATTTTTGTAAAAATTAAAATTCATTATAATAGATAATATATATATAATAATGTTAAGAAATTATAGTATTACTTTTGATATTTGTTATTCATCAGTAAAAAGAATCGATGATATGGAACATATGGTAGCCATATTTATGCTTAGCAAAAAGAAAATTTTAATCAAATATGTTATGAATAATAATAAGTAATTGTATTTTATACATAAAAGAAATATAAATAATTTTATTTAGAAAATATTAATACAACATAAAGTTTAATTAAATAGAACAATATATGATTCATCGTTTAAAATTAAAAAAATTTAATTTTAAAATTAAAAAAAACACTTGAAAATTGTCATAAAATGTAGGTTGTAACGATTACAAATTTTAGAAGAAATTTTTTATGAAAAGTAATTTATCGTAATTAGCATGATAAATCATAATTATATGAACTTCATAAATGATTTATTGAATTATAAAAATGACAAGGTTTATTTAAAATTTTTGTAATGTTTATTCTTAATGAGATGCTGTATGGCCTGTTTGTATTTGAATGATTTATAACATTATATCTTACAGGTTCATTGAAAAATTGTAAAATAAAAAACGCAATATCTTCTGTAAATAATGGGGACGGATTTATATAACAAAGGTAGCTGTAAATGAAATTATGAAAAGTTTTATACTTAAGTAATTTTTATAAATGAATTTTATAATATATATAATAATAAATAAGTTTTATTAAAAATAGTTAAGGAATGTTAATTAGGTGTTGATATAATTTTAGGTAATATGATGATGAAATTATTATATCTTCATTAATGGACAATTTATATTTTTTTATATCGTTGGTACAATTGAAATTTAAAATAATTAAAAGTAAAGACAAAATTTATTATCATTAAAGTACACCTTTTTTATAAGTTTTACACGCTATAGGTATATTTATCTATATTTTGAACAAAATTAAAAATTAAATTAAATTAATTTAAATATAATTACAATAATAATTATAATGAATTATAAATCAATTCACGTATATTCTCTATTCTGAATTCAATAGAATTTGGTCCATATATGGGCGATTTGTAAATTTAACGTAAAAATTTAACGAAATTTGTATACTACTTACAGTTTGGATATGTACCTTGTTTAAATAAAAATTTCCGATGTTAATACTATTTTGAATAGAAAAAATATTTAACTAATTAAATTTTTCATCGAGTAGATGAATTTTTTCCATTATCTTGAAATAGAAAAAAATCTGGTATAACTCTGTTTCTCCATTAATTCCATCTATTAATTCACTGTTGCTTCATATACGTGAAAAGATTCATTTATGCATATTTCTCTATGCTACAAAAGATTTTACTATTATTCACTGCGATATATAACCTATTAAAATAAAATGCTATTCTTACGTAAATTAATAATGCTTCCAACGATTTTCAAACGTATGTTGTTAAATTTTTATCTAAACTTTAGATTAATATTTACTTTCATTATTCGAATTTTTTTAAAAATTATTTTTTTAATTTTTTAACTGAAATCCTTAAAAAATTTTACTATCTATTTGATCCTTTTGATTAATTAAAAAAAGACTTATGTATAGACTTTTGCAATTTCTATTAAAAAATTGGAATTTATTTATCTGTGAGATCATTTTATTTATGATACAAAAAATGGTACTAGCCAATATATTAATAATAAGTAAGTAAATAAAAATGTTACGTAATCATTTACTTAAATTAAGACTCAAAAGAAATTATTTTCAGTAAAGTAATCGGTAAAGTAATGCTATTTCATTTAATCATTAATTTATTAATTAAAATTCCTTTAAATGTTTAATGTTTAAAATCATTCACATATGCATAAAAAGTATGCGTAGTAATAATAATGTTATATTACGTCTGATGATAATAGTATAAAATATAATTTTGATGCGCATAAAGCTAACGGAATAATGGGACTAATGTTGAATGTAGATGACGAGGAAGGCAGTGATTTAATATAATTAAACTAAATAATTGATAAAAAAAATTTCTCGTGTTAATTGTGTTATATTAAATAATTTTCTATAAGATATTCATTATTATATCGGACCATGGATATGATAAATTTTTTTCTCCTTATACATTTGAAATAACTAAATATGATAATTTTATGGAATTTGTGGATCAAATATGCCAATGATTCCAATAAAAGATATTAACGATTCGCTTGTATATTTATTTAATATTTATTTAAAGTAAATAAGATTAAATTATATTTATTAATAAATTATCTATTAGCTTTTTATTAACAGCAACATTAGGCTCGCTCTTGCATTATACGCATGAATTCTAATTGAGCGTATTATTATGTGATTATGACATCAATCAATGATTAAGAATATTAATATAAATCGAAACATCTTCTCAATAGAAATGCAATTCCGTGATTATGAATTTTTACTTTGAATTTATATAATTTATTTCAATAGGCGATTAACCTGATTTTGCTCCATTTACTAAATTTCGTAAGCCTCTTAGATTAAACGCGTAGCTTTGCATGCTCTCTAAACCATATTATCGTAAGTGTTATATTATCATCAGAAATCGAATATCAAATTTATAGCTCAGAATGCATAGTGCAATTCAATGATCGAAGTAGCGAATGATTATAATTTTATTGAAGATTTTTGATTGATTTTATATTATTATTATTATTATTATTATTATTATTATTATTATTATTATTATTATTATTATTATGGGAGGGCTAATATTTAAATTTGAAAATTATATAGACAATTTGGCAGTTACTTAGTACTTGTATATGTATATAAGAACATATAAGAATTATATAAGAAATGTTCATTTTTTGTTTCACCTAGACCCAACTAGATGATGAGATGTAACTACAAGAATTCTGAAGAATAATTAAGCATTAAAAATATTTGTAATACTATGAAAAATGTGGATGCTCAAAATTTGCCAAATTACATAATCCAGCGATCTCAACTAAACATTACAAATACAGAACGTATGTTACATTTGACTTTACTGACAAAACCATCATCATTCATAACACGCTATCTAATTAAAAAGTAAATGCTCAATTATTTTCTCTATTAGATATAAATAAAAATTTATTTCTATTCATATTTGCCTCTGTAAATTAATATAGCAAGGGTATTTTTAATGGCTCGAACCGTGTTAGATAGCGTGTGCGCGAAAATATGTGGTTTTCTTTTGCGATTCACTGTCTCGAGGATAATAAAAGTGACGTCGAGTCGCGCGTCTCTACAGATATTTCATTGTTGGGTGGACAATGCGATGAGGAACGCCATTATAATGCTCGTTTCCTTCGGACGCTTTCAATTTTCCTTAACAAAGGAACTTGCGTAATAATCACGGTTAATAGACGTTTTATAGGCTTTTACAGGCTTTTAATAACGTGCGCGGAAAAATCGATGTTAACTCGATGAGCATCAAGAGTGACCGGAATTCCTTTGAGTCAATGTTTTTGTTTGCTGTTTTTCGTGTTCTGGAATGTCATATCGATAACAATGGTTGCGCATAAAAGATTGGTGCCAATCAGTGAATCACAGCTTCTTGCGCAACGCTTATGCATTTGTTTTATTTTTAATTTTTGGTATTTCATCATTGAGGCTGTTATATTATATAAATAATTTTATCATTACGTTTTAACTTCATATCCATATGCATATTTCAATTGAATTACAGTAATTTAACTATGTAGTGCAATGGAGAATTTCATTTACTTATTAATTTATTACATATCCCCAGTCGGTCTCATGTAAGCTTATAATTATTAAGGGAATAAAGTGTACGAGGATGAGAAAATTAATTTACTTTTCAAGAATTATTTTTATAAACGAAAATATTCAAATCCTTCCGTAATTCCACGGTAATTATTTAACATTTTACTTGGCAAAATATTTTTGCTTATGATACATAAGCGTATTTTGCAGGTTACCTTATAACGTCAAATTTTTCAGGCTTCTTTATGAAAGAGTTAACAGAAGAATTGTCATACTTATGTCAAATAATAATATTGGGAATACTTTATTACAATATAATATATCCATATTTATTTACGACATTTAATAACATTAAAGATTCTAAATGATTTACAGCAGATAACATATAAGTAACAAATTTCCATTGAAAATTGAATTTAATCTCATTGTAATAAGTGAAAATCAATACGATTACTTTAAATTTTGCTCCATTATTTCCAATAGTTTCGAAACATTAATTTTGAGAAAAACATATTTAAAGTGCAGAGCACATAGGTAGTAAATTTGATGCACGTAGGGTTTCTGAGCTGAGTTTAAAAAAATGTGTTGAATTTATATTTAAAAATTTACAGATATAAGCTAGATGTACATTAATACCGTAGAAAATTAAAAAAAAAACTTTTTTTTTTTTTGACATTTTCAATTATAAAATAAAGTAATAAATTACATTAAATATTCATTATCGTTTATTCGAAATAGACTTTCTAGTTATATTTATATAAAATTTACTATTACCGAAATTTTATTCATTAGAAACACTAATTTGTAAATATATTAATATATAATAATAATAATAACAATAATAATAATAATAATAATAATAATAATAATAATAATTTTTTAAATATTATCCATATGTGTGATATCAAATGTCTAATGGCTATTTTATTATTAATTATGCAACGAAGAATATAATATATGAGATTGTTCTTTTATTTATTAGACAAAATTAAAATACATTCTTACAATTTATAATATATCTAAATACATAATTTTTACATGCAGGTTAATTTTATTACGCCAATTTTGAAAATAAAAAATTTTAGGAATATTCTATCCACACGTAGATAAATCACAACCGAAAATATAATTAAAAACTTAGTCATTGGACGATATTAATTAGCCAGGATATTAATATAGTACTTTTATTTATTTATTATTATTATTATCAATCAATTATTATTTTTTACCGTTTTTTGACGTACTGTAATTTATTTTGAAAGTAATAATCAATTTCTTTTATATAAATATTTGAAAAAATTATTTAAAAAGTACTTCATTTATTGACAATAATAAAAATACACGTTATTATTATTAGAAATAATTTATAATGAAACTGCATTTTAAATTATATATTATTATTTATAAATATTATTTATAATATTTATAAATATATACTATTATTTATAAATTATAATTTATCAATTTCGCGTCATCATAGTTTTAGATTCAATTTATAAATGCTTCAAAAACCTCATAATTAAAATGTAAAATATTTTTTACCTCATATAATTTATTCTTTTTTATAGATGTGTATTTTTATAGATATATAATGTGCATATATATTTATGTATATATGTAAAACAAATAAAGTAATAATTATTTACTTGTAATTTTATGAGGCATCGTAAATTCTTGTCATGTAATTGTTGCGTGCTTTAAATAATGATTATTATCGTATCACTATTTTAATATGTGAATGGTATTAGTCAAAATTTAATTTTGAAAATATCATAAGCATTAATGCACAGTTTAGGCTACGCAAAGCCTATAAAAATATTCGCATAGACGGTAATCCCAAACGGCGTGAACTATTCTTCCAACATGGAACATATACAGCCGCCAACGAGCGTCACGCACACATTTATCCTATTCTCACGACTACCGCTCACGTAAATTCTTGAACTTCGAAAGATTTAAGCGAACAGTATTTTTTAACGCTTTAACTTTCCCTTACTTTTACGTAGTTCCTATATAAATAAATTTTTTTTTCTTTTTCTTGGTTAAATTCATAACAGAATTAAAATCAAGTTGACTCGATTAAATTTTATTTTTGTCAATCTTTATGCTTTAGAAAAATATCTTATATAAATATCCAAAATATACGCAATAGAATGTATACAATAAAGTTAATATATCCATTTGCCAAGATGTATATAAGAAAAACAATTGGATTTGTCGAATGAAAGAAAGATCGATAATATAATTGTCGAGAGGCAGCCTTAATTACATTTTGGAAAAGTATCTATAGCGAGTATAATTCTTAAGAAGTAATAAATATAACAAATAGTTTATTCAATGTTTCTTTAAATTAACTATAAGAAGTAAATAATTAAAAAAAAAAAAAAAATGTAATTAAAAATTTATTTTATATATTAAATATATTTTATATAAAATAAATAATTCATGAAACCAAAATAATATTCAGCTATATATTAGTATCTATATATTAATAAAATATACTATATGGGAAAATAATTAAACATAATGTATGGGCATATTAATGGAAATTGATAAATAGCTAAAGAGTTAATTAGAAATATGAAATATTCCTCCTATTTTATTATTTCTTTTCATTATTATAATTTTTCGTTGAAAAAAAAAATAAAATTAAAATTAAAAATAATGGCAAGTTCTTAAGTGATGAATACGTAATAGCTACTAATGCAGCCTATTGTCGTGTAAAAGAATATCCCATAAAATATCAAAAACAAATTTCTTAGAATTAAGAGAAATCTATTCTTAACGAAATAACCGATAATTTAAAGCATAATATTATCCGAACTTATAATATCGACATTTTCTCTAAGTCTGGCAATCATTAAAAAAGCCAGAAGAGTGGCTTAAAATTTTATTTAATTACGAGACTAATATATGTTAAAGAGTTTCTAGTAAGTATTACCGAATACAAATAGTTATGACCTACATATGTACTTATGTTCAATACATCGATTTACTATTATATCGCTACGTACGTATTGCTACTAAATTCCTTGTGACTTCAATCGGCATGAAATATTTATGCAAAAACAATAAGAACATTAAACAATGACAATTATTTTATTACCCTCAAATTATTATTACTTTATTAATATCTGATACTTTTATACGACATTAAAAAATAAAGATTTAATGATATTTGGACATTTATAATATAAATAAAATAAATGTTCTAATTAGTTCTAAAGCACTTATCGTTTGTATTTAAATATTTAAAATTCTTTTGCAATTCTAAATATGCATAAAAATAATAAGATGGAAATTCCAATATATAAATATATATATTATAAGATAATCAAATGAACGAATGAATGAATTATTAAAAAAAAAAAAAAAAAAAAAAAAAAAAAAAAAAAAAAAAAAACAAATAATTATCATGGAAGAATTTTAAAGTTAAGGTAAAAAAATGATTTATAACCTTTGATATATATAATCTACAATTACGTTATGGTAAACGAGACGTGATTATGGGCTTAATGGTCGTACAGAATTTATCTGGAAAAGGCTCTAAATGTATTCTTGAGAATGTACTGCAATCTGAGGAAGACTCATTGGAAACAAATAAAAGATGTGACGTCTAAGCGTTGCATATTTTATTACAAATTTGTATTTAAACTTATAAATTCATTTAGAAATAAAGCCATTACCTCAAATAGTAGTAGTTAATTTACTAAAAGTTTTTAAAACACATTTCTATAATGTTTTACATTGTAGATTATTTAATAAGTAGCAGATATAATATTATAGCCTGTAATTAAAATGAATAAGCCAAATCGTAAAAGAAAATTATGTCTTTTATAAACACAACAACATGTGTCGGTTACAAGATAATGAAAAATTTGAAAAAGTTGTATTTTCATTCAAAAATAAATTGAAGTTTGTATTTATAGCTATTTGTTTGATAAAAGACGGCTAATGTAGACTGCAATTTTCCGTGGCATACTCAATCTTTCATCTCATATAACATCATCTTACATTATAAATACAAGGACAAGGGAAAAGAAAATCTTGTATTAATCGCATGTAACGTACGAATAGCGCTAACGCGATAATATTATATTTTCTTGATGGTGAACGCCATAATGGTTTAGCGGTATCTAGTATTCCCAAAAACGCTCGCTACCGCCTGCGTACGTCAGCTACGTCGAGTTGAGCTCAGGGGGAGGATAAAGTATAGGCTTCGGAACTTTCTCGACAGCCTGGGTGATAAAAGCGCGATCCGATAAAACGCCCACCTAAATCATGTAAGCCGAGGTGCGAAGCCTTTATTGCTGGCACAAAAAGTTGGCTGTAAAAATAGAGGCGACGGCTACCAGTTACCAGCCATTTTGTTAACGTTAAAGGGGTCCGTCGTGGTAAACAGAATTTTTCAAGCGCAGCATTCACTTACGAATATTTTTTTTTATATTTATTCTAGACGTAAAAGACAGTGCGAGGAATGGTCGTTTGCTTTTAATATAACGAGGCGGAATTATAATTTTACGAAGGCAGCGCTATTCTGGCAAAATATTTTCCTTATTGACCGTTTGGATTCATTTGAAGTTTTTGATCCAACAAGATTCATAAATAATAATTATACTCAGTTTTTTTCTGTTTTGACGCAGTTTATGTTAAAATTTGTTAATCCAGGCAAATCTGCGGAGCTTATACTTGCACGTAGCTCCGGAAGTGAATGAAGCAAAATGGCAGGAGTTTTATGAAGGTAAGCGAATTTAGTTTCTTGAACTTCACTCGCAATTTATATTTCATTTGTATATTATTCATAAATGAACAGTCGATGGCGCTACAATTTGAAAATCTTTAGAAAGAGAGAAAAATAGCAAAGCTCACCTTAATTCGCTGGTTGATATCGATTGTTTCAAGGGTTCTTGTTTTCTATAATTCTAGCAACTTCATATGACTTAATATGATTCGTATTTTGAGATTTTATAATACTTAGTCTCGGTACACTCAAATAACTACATTAATTCATTAATCACGTAAAATATTTAATATCGTTATTTAAACTTCGATAAAAGTAGATTGAAATATTTTACCATTTACTGTTAAAAAGAAAGAAAAAAATGTATATCTTAATAAACGATGTACGGAAAATAATTTTATCAACGAACTCGATAAGAAATTACTCGACCGTTATAAAAATTCTTCCTAAAAGTCAAATAGTAAGAAAATTAAACGTTAATGTAAGTACAGAGAGCGAGGCCATAATTAAAACTGAATTACTTTTGTAAATGCATAAGCTGTGCATAGCTATTACCGTGCACGCATATTGATTCTAATGACTCCAGCTTTGCATTAATTTAAGTTTATCGCGTTGAAAAGCAAATTATGAAAATGTTAATTGCATATTCAATAAAGCGACATTTTAATGAACATAGTCGTCTAAATAACTATTTTAGTGAAATAATTCCAATTTTATGATGCGAATCATTCTAATTATACGAATTTATCAAGAAGAGGTGATGGAAAAGTGAAAGACTAGTAGAAGCTTGATCGCTAATTATCTGACTTTTGATTATTATCGCACGGCTATAATGCGCGAAGAGAAAATCAAAGTACAAACGGGAGTAATAAGTGTAATAAGGCAGATGTTGGGGAAAATCAAGTGATTTTCTATAGGAGTTCGGCTCTGAGCTTCACGTGTCGCGTACTCGCCTAATGTCTGTAATTTACTCACCCGTTATGTTATCGCGATAATCATCAAATTGCGGTACACCCGCATGCTCGCTATTTCTTTTTTTTTTTATTATTATTTATCCCCCCCCCCTCCCCCAGTCAGTCTGGATTGTCATAAAATCCAATTGTTCGTGCTGATCATAGTTTTCACGCCAGTTTTATGAGAAATGCAAGGTGCACTGGGAAAGCGAGTTAAAATGCTCGTCCGCCCGGTTGTCTCTCTATTATTCCGTCATGATTCTTGTTTCAACTTATGTATTATCTCATGCAGTGTATTCCAAAAGCCTTTTTGTAATGATGTCCGACTGTAATGCAGAATGCAATTCTCTTAAAATGGATTTGAATTTTTTGAACGAGGCTTTTAAACGAACATTCTTTTACTGGCAGGAAGTACTTTTGAATTATTCAAGGAATTTCTCTTTAAGCAAGTATATATAAAAATTCAACCAATGAGAAATAAAAATTCTTTAAGGAAACACCGTGTGTAGTTTTACTATCAGACCAGCTTCATTCAGTAAATGGAGAATTCCTGAAAAGCCTTTACGGAGTTCGCAATTATTAATGGATTAAAAAAATTTACTCTCCTGTAGCTACTCTAGGTAAATAAAATAATAAATGCCACGTGTTTGGATAAATTCTTACGAACTTTACAAGTAGACAGTATATGTTGAATATTTGAGTAAATAAAGGATGAGAAGAGAGTGAAATTTATCGAAAGTAGTTTTTCTTTTAATGACTTACCCATTGAATGGGAATTGCAGATCAATGGATACAAAACTTATCAAAAATGCTTATACACCCTTCGGAGTATCACAATTAGGATTGTTAACCTCTTCTCTCTAATCATAATCTAAAAAATATACATTAATTATTCATCAGCCACAAAGTAGAATAACGTTCTCCTGGATTAATGACATAAATTGTTTCGAATGACAAGGCAGGTCTATCAACGTCAAGCCCAACGGTAAAAACACGAATGAAAATATCACAAGCAATGTAAAAACTACAAACAATACGCAAAGGATTTGTTGGTCCATTATTAATGATAAACTGGTTTTTTAATATACGCATAAATGTATAAGTAAGCGTGCTGGCTTTCATGACGCTTCATCGTCCGCTCTATTGGAAATTTGACCGCGATGACGAAATCGATGCGGCTAACACTTGCTTTCCTATTTATCAATTTTCTTAGTTCAATTAGTTTCGCCCCTCGAGACTTACTTATATTTCCACTTGCTATGGCTGGCATCGTCTCATGAAAATTGTGAGTAATTTTTTAACTAGCAGTAGCAAAATTTTTTTCATTGAATGCAATGTTTACAAGTTTTACACTTTCATTCATGCACGAATTTTGCTGTAACGCCTGAAATGTCTATACCCAATGAGCTATCTAGTGCATTTATCTCATTGATCGTAATCTACTTTCTTTTATACTGTTGCCTAACAAGTGGAAAACGACTATTTTTATTCTTTATTGGCATGTAAAAATCTTTATAATTATTGAATTTCGCAATTGTGTATGGGCATATATTTACTTCTAACTATAATTTCTTGATATAGCCTCAGAATCAGAGAGACAGAGAGAGAGAGAGAGAGAGAGAGAGAGAGAGAGAGAGAGAGAGACAGAGGGAGAATACCTATATAGAGAAACAGATAGAGAAGAAGACGAATAAAATATTAGATATATCTGTGTTACTTTTTTTATTATAAATTGATTGTATCACACAAAAAAAGTCTTTCTATTTATCAATAAAATTTCTACATACTTATAATATACTATGAAATTAAATAAATAATAAGTATTTTCCACGTGAAAAAATAAAATTATAAAAATAATTTATTAAGAATAAGAAATTTATTTATTGTATTGAGATTTAAGGATTTAAACAAATAATAATTCTCAATATACTATTTAATTTTTGAAAGATGAATTTTTAATAACACTACATCATTTTCGCAAAAATGAATGAAATAATAAGTATTTAATCATTTTTAAATAGTTGTTTTTCGTAATTATTCGGATGATACAATTTGTTAATTTGTAATTATTTTCTCGAGGTACTAAATAATGTTTATTTAGATAATAGTTCAATCTGCTAAATAATAATGCATAAATAATTGATTGAGAATTATATATACGAATTTTTCACTTTTTTTTTGGATATTTGATTTTTATCAAAACTGATATTGAATTTTTATAGTTGAAGGTTCTCGTTCATATCTCATGCGTAAGATCGCATAATTTAACAAGTTCATAAATGTAAAAAGAGATTTATTTGAAAGGTAACTAAAAGTGCATATTAAAAACTAAAAAGAATTTACAGTAAAAAAATATCATTGAATAACGAGACAGTTAATTCATTTTCAAGTATTTAATAAATGTTGGTTAAATTAGAGAAATCCCATTATTTTTCATCGTCGTCTCTAAAACGTAATTAAATATTTCTGATTTTTAGTAAAGTAGCGCTATCAAGATTTCGGTAAATATATAAAATGAGCTTAAAAGGAAACTCAATATTATCAGTGAAATTAATTTTAATATTTTTTTATTTAAAAATTACAAATAATAAATAAATTTTTTAATAAAATAGTCCAGTCGTACAAGAACAACTGGAGTTTGCAATAAACATGAAGTTGTCGAGTCGTTTTCATAGCTTTTCAATGTTAGTATCATTGATAGTTTTTCATTTTTTATTTATGTGTCTTAAATAAACCACATTGATTACTGACTTTCAGATACAGTTACTTATTTTATACATATCAATAGTTAAACATTTGAAAAAATTTAAATACAATTTGTAGCAATATTTACATTTGAAGTGTTAATTTAAAGATGAATAGAGTTCTTAATTTACGACTCGCAGATATTTAAACGTGTGAAACATAATCAAATTTGGCTTCAGCTTCACGATGGCTGGTTTGTTTTGTTTACCAGCAGAACTTCGGCAGAATTTACCGAAGCAAACGTCCCTTCGGCGGATAGTTAACAGTACAATACAGAATTCGAACTTACGGTGCGTATGCAATTTTATAGAATAGATATTATAAAGCAATATAAAAAATAATTTTATTTAACTATCGATGAATTGAATGCGATCATTGCTGTTTATACTTTGCATTAATCGAAAATCAATTTTGAAAATATTTCTTAAGGCATGAAATATAGTAACATTTTTTACAATCGAAATTCAATTAACATTAACTTCCCAGGAACAATAATAGTAAAGTATTAATATATGAGAAAGATAGTAGAGTGAGCTAATTACTTAGAAATTCAAGAACTAATAATTTGTTTCGATCACTAGTCGATTGACGTCGCGCGTCATAACAATTGTCTCGATGTAGAATTATCATAAATGCGACGCTCGAACGAAAAGAGTAATAGAGATTTTTTTGACATTTATCGACCGGCAAGACTTCTCTTTTCTCCCTCCCTCCCCCTTGCCAATTTGAATGTATTTTAGCACTAGGTCCTTCCAATTCTGACGCAGTGTATTTGTATTGGCAACGAAACCGCAGCAATGAACACTGAACAGACTATCGCTCCTAATTGGAGAGCATCGCTTGCTTCTTTGCTTTGACTTGCAGATGAGGCTCTGGGAGATTCGTCCTGCACCTTTTCCTTTTTTTCGTCTCCTCATTTCTAACCGACTCACCCCGGCCTTTAAAACTTCATCCGAGCTTGAAGCTTTGTAGAGAGCCAATGTATTACTCAAGCTCGTTCTCTCTTTTGAATTCAAATTGTACCGCTAACGCTTGTGTTTCCTTTTCTCTTATATTCCTTCTTTTCACGGATTCCGCAACTTTTATCTACTTTTTCTGTCTTCTCAATTGCCTGTGAAAAATTCATGACCTCTTCATTGTCCTTACTATGAACTCTGTACCTTCTTTATGAATTAAGCGTTCATTCACTTTGCATTTGCCGCTACAATGTTAATGGCTTGCATTTATGAAAATAAAAGTACCGAACTATTTTTTACGAGATGTTCTAAAGGATAAGTTTTTTAATATCTCAAAAATCATTTACTTCGCAATTTTCTACATTGAGATTTCGATTCTTTTATACTTTAACTTTCATTCCACAACTTTGTTCAATTACTAGTAACTTTGTGCACTTTAAAATTCGTCTTCCTAATGTTCGTGTAACATCAATTTTTACTTTTTACCCACCGATAGTACACATCGTATTAATTAAATTATTTAATTTACTGGAAATTTGTTATGTAGTTGAACCATAAATAATAGTGATAGATATGAATGATAATAGTAGATACAAATATCATATTTCGCTAAATAGTAAGTATTATCAAAACTATTGAAAATAATTTTTCATTAAACACATACGCACACACACACACACACACATTTATATACTGTTATTCATATACTTTTCACGTGTTTTATTATTAGCTTTACATAATAATATTAAATATTTATTAAAGTATCTATTCATTTTACTTATGTTCTGTGCAAAAGTTAATATACACTATTTACTGTACGTGATAATTATTTCTTAAAATTAACAGAGCGATGATTGTAGTGGGAAGTTCAACCTTCATCACTTAATGGTCACTCCATTACTTCTTGTGATATATAAACTGATGTTGGAAAGACAATTTTATTAAAGTTATTTTAATTTTTTAATTCTCTTAAAAAATTTATACGTTTACATTGTTCAGAAAATTCAGTTTAAAATATAAGAACCACTTCATTTAAAGAATAATAAAATGTATGAATGTTGCAACATACTGTGATCATGAACTTCTTCAATAACTTATTAAAAAATACAAAATCGCTAATAGATTAATATAATTAAGTAATACATTTTTTGTTTTTAAATACTTTATTATTGATTTATTAATATTATAATCGAGTTATATAGCAACTTTTCTATTTATATTTATATTTCATAATAAATATAAAAATTGAATTGATAAAATATCAATAATCCGTATTTCTTTATACAAAGTCATGCGATATTATGTGAAAGGTTTTAATTATCTGTGTGTTAAAAGTCGTATTACATCACTAGTTTCGAATTACTAGGAAAATCTGAAATTAGATTATGGAATTATAAAAAAAAATTTAATATTTATAAAATAAATTTATGTAAATATAAAATGAACTAAAATATTCATTTTTCAAATAGAAAAATTTGTTTTTGTTCATTTTTTTGAACTGTCCATTTTAGTTGTGATAAAGTAGCTGCAATACTTTACAAAAACAATTTTTATTGATTTTTGCAATAAATGTGTTTTTTAACTGTAACTCTTTGGTGTATGTCAAGATAACCACCAATCATGTTTATCAGAAAAATACAAATGAAAATCTTTATGCACCGTAGAAGTTATATATTAAAATATGAAGAAAAGCTTATATAGTATATCCTGTATAGGAGAGAAATAGAATTAAAAAAATTGGATTACTCAGATGCCTTACACAAAAAATGAAGGAAAATACGTAATCGAGTAGACCTACGTAACGTTGTATTCTGCTGCAAACCAGTTTGAAGTTCATTTCATTATAAATCAGTAGAATAATACCATTGTAATGCAATAATAAATATTGTAAAACATGTTGCTTAAACGCGGCAAAATTTAACTGCACACATATACAATAGTTGTAATAATATATGATTAAATTTTCAATTATATACTCTATTTTCTAACATTATTTACATTTTCTTCTAACATTCTTAAGCTTGCGCTAATATTATTTGAAAAGATATATATATATATATATATATTTTTTTTTTTAAGTCATTATTTATTTTAATTAATTATTTGAGTGAGCAATTGGATTAATAAAATCAATTTCATTTATAAATATTTATTGAAAGTAAAGCAAAAAAAAAAAAAGACTTCTATGAGAATGTGTTCATTTTTATTTAAATTATTTAAATTACAAAAATTAATTCGGTTTGGCTAGTATTCTTGATAATATAAGTAGTCTTTTTTTTTTTTTTTTGCTAGAACAACAAAAACTCAAATTATATTTATGTAGTCTATAATATATTATTTGCAAAATAAATTTTTATTTTTTTTTACAAACATGACTTATATGGAGTATGAAATTAAATATACAATACACATAGATTGGGCAGTAATTACGTGGATTCAAATTTGAAATTTGAAGATAATTAAAAATGTTCTTTTTCGTATTTAAAAGATTTTTTTATTTTTTTAATAAAAAAATAAGTAATTGCTTACAAATTCTTTATAACATGTATAAGCATCAAAAGATGAAAAGAGAATATACTTAAATGGGTAAAGGTAAAGTTAGTTTTTGAAAGAGATTTTATGTATTATGTCCATGAACAACATAATTTATAACGCAAGCTATTAAACTATTAGTTTAAAGTAAATTAAAAAATTAAAATATTTTATTAGTAAAATCTTTTGTATCATAATAATACTTTATTAAATTGTTTTATAAAAATAAATATTACATATGAAAATGTATGGTATTTGAATTTATGCAACCATAAATTCAAATAAACAATTAAAATACGTCTTTCTCAAGTGATCATTAACTGAGCATTGTTTTGGATGTTTAGTAAAATCCATTTCTTTTTCTAATCCTCTCTCTCTCTCTCTCTCTCTCTCTCTCTCTCTCTCTCTCTCTTTCTGTCATTCTCTCTCTCTCCTTACTCTTTCTATTCACCTGCTTGTATAATGATCTCTTACTCGTTTAAGCTTGTATGTAATTTTATATTTTGGTTTAATACACTCACATTTCTTCGAATCAAATTAAATATCAAATAAAATATCCATAAACTTGTATATTAACCTTTGTTGATATTATCATTTTCGAACAATACAAAGTAAAGCAGAATAAAAATGTTTTCAAATTAAACAAGTATATTTTTCCTTTATTATGTCAAAGTTCGTCTTACCTATAGTATTTCCTCATACTTCACCTTCCTCATACTTCATTATAATTAACTTAGATATTCTGTTTAATTATTTTTAACTAAAATATTTATGTTAATTCTGATTATTAATTATTTATTAGCATACAAATTTTTATTTATTACCTTTGATATGGAATTTCGTATTTTTATTAAATTAATATATCAGTATAAACTGAATTTATTGTTTAGAAAGATGTCTTTTAATTAAATAGGCCAATGTACAGCTTTCATTATACCGAAGTGAATTTTTAGTTGAAGAAAATTAATTTTTCTTACATTACGCATATACTGAAAATTAAAAATAATATTTCAGAATTGAGAAAAATTACGAAATATTTTGTTTTTATAATAATATTGTTAATAAACTAGAATATTTGAATTTATCATTAAAAATATATAAATTAAATGCAATTATAAGGTCTTCCCAAAAGAGAAATCTATTGCACAATTATGTGGTAGATGATAAAATAGATAAATGAAGAATTAAGGTCAATAAAGTATGCTGCATTTAAGAAGTAATTTCAATGGATAACAACAATCTATCTACCTATTTTTATATCTATTAATCTAGCTTCCTTTCATTTTCTTATATCTAAAATACGCGGAAATAATACTGTATCGAGTCGTTCACCAAAGTATAGTGTAGCCATAGTGGTGACGGTGGGGTGTGAGAATGCGGGCGTGAGGGGATACGTCCGCGCATACGTATTAAATCCACTTAAAGTCTGTGCAAACTTCCTAATTGTTCAATTACGTGCCTCGTCTCTATTCATTACTGACTATTATTATAGCCCAGTAGTGTTCGAAGATGCGTATTGAATGACAAATAATTGTCGCCATTGTTTGTGGGAGCTGCGAACGAATATGTATACAACGGACATAGAAACACGCACGAATTACAGAAATTGATTTTGTTGGAAAGTGTAAAGAAGATGTATAAGAGAAGCAGAGCAAATGAAAGACAACAATGTAAAGTGAAGGGGACGAAGAGAAGAAGAATTATTTTACTGAACGTCTGGTAAAAAAGCCGGACTGATCTACATATATTACCAATTATTACGACCCTCGTATTACTTCCTTATTGTAATTGTAAAGAAAGAAGATACCATATTGACCGTAATAAGAGTAAATATAACGAAGGCACGCAGTCTTTTGAATTATGAAAGCCGTGATTGTTAAAAAAAATCTTCATTATTTCAAAGTAGAAGTACGCGCGCCTAAGTGCATGCGTTATTACGACTAAGTGACTAAGTGCATCCCTCTAATAATACTATGTTAAGAGTATATTTACGAATGGATGGACAACTCTGTTGTTGAATGGAGTTTTGTATTTGCGTTGTCATTTTTTGCGTTCCTTATAATTAGACGTAAAGATGCATAGTAGTATTATGTTGCCTTACTCGTGGATGTTCCCGGGCCGCTGACCTTGAAAGCCTCGGTCCGTCCACTTTTATTATATAAGAATCTTTTTAATCAACCAGCTACCAATTGAATTAATTTCATAATGTATGAATATAATTTAGGAATTAATAAAATCGATAGGACGGAGCGAGTTGTGTTGTTAATGAAATATTGATAAAAAGCTATTGGTTATTTTCCTATTATCAAATTTCTTATCTGTCAATTATATAAACAAATGTTAATTTCATCTATAAAATTATAAAACTAGTAAAATATAGGTTATAGTAACTGCTATAATTATTCATTATAAATAGATATTATTATCGTTAGTGGGATTTAATGACGATTTGTGTGGCATACTCTATGTCGTCTAACATTTAATACGACTAAAGCATTATCATGGTGCATTTATCGATATTCGCGGTCGTCTTTCACTACGTGCCATATACCTAGATTCGCTTTGTTAATTTTGTCTCATTTATTACATTAATTATAGTTATAAATTGTTCGATATCTCTTATTAATGTTTTTAAGCTCATCTTACTTTCTATATCTTATATATATATATATATATATATATATATATTACTTTCTAAATAAATTAATATCAAAGGACTGTAATTTTCTTGTTAAACATTCTAAAAAACTTTGTTATTCGATTAGAAAATACCTTATTTATTACGCTTTTGAACTTTAATAAATATTTTTTAAATAATTTTATCAATTAAATTTACAACAAGCATTTATTCTAATATAAAAAAAAAAACGATTTAAAGTACTTTTTTGTGATAAATTAAAAATTATATATCTGCATTAAATTTAATTTAAATATATAAAAAAATACAAAATTAATTTTTGTCTTTATAATTCGAATTACGAATTTTTATTACGCCATGATTCATTTACATTTTTTATCTCCAATAAATGTGAAAGTTTATATTTAAAAGTTTTTATAGTATAATCTATTTGTTTTTAAATTTATAATAGCTTAAATTTTCAGTGTTTGTAACTAGTGTTAAATTTTATAGTTTAAACTTTTTAGTGTCATTCCTATATTAACATTTCCGACATCAACAACTTTCAAACTATGATATTTCTGTCGCGAATAGTAGCTGATCTATATATATATTTGTATCTATACTGAAACGTGTAGGTTCATTTTATAATTATTCTTTTTTTTTTGTCTTTATGAAGAATATTGTTTAATGATAAAAAATCTTTTTAAAATACTGTTATAAAACTATTTTAATTCTATAAGAAGATAAGAGTAACACGCAAAAACATCTGTTCTCTATACTTTTATCCTGTCACTTTATTTGCCTCATTTTTCATTCGATCAATGTAAAGGGTAATATATTAAATTATACTACGCATTTTTTAAACAATAATATTTGTATTGATTTGAATATTTTAATTATTAAAATGAAAAAATGTATAAATTCATTAGTAATATTGTTTCATCTTCACACATTATATATATAGTCATAATGATATGGTCATAATGTAATGATAAGTTGAGAAAGTATCGGTTATATGACGATTCAACAAGTTTTATTGAAGTCATTTTATTATACATTACTAGCTTTGTGCTTTAATAATTGACGATATATTAATGTTTTTATATATAATTTTACAGTTTTTTTTCACTGTAGTAAAAAGTTTACATTATTACATTTATCGATTATGGGAATAAAATGATTGAACAAATATGTTAAATTTTTTAAGTCTAAATAACGAATGTGTAAGTACTTTAAAGTCTGTATGTATATAAACAATATGTATTCCAATCATATTTTTACATGACATTTAATTTATAGCGTGTAATTATTGTCAGTATTATATTCTTATAAAATGATTCATTTAATCCGTGCAAATATAACATTAAAATGTTATTTTGAAATTAAAATTTAAAATCATAAATTTTCGTAGTTATTGAGAGAACGTGTTATTTTACGTCTGAGAACACTTAAATATATCGTTAATATATTTAGATTACACATTGTTATCCAATCATATTGAACAATAAATAAATGATATAACAGAGTATCAGTTTTTGCTACTTGTAATGCGAAATTTAATATTAAATTAGCGAGTATTCAAGTTAAACTATTAAATTACTTAGTATTCTAATTCGTAGCATAAGATTATTGGTTATATTCCTATTTAAATAGAAAAATTCAATTAATATATAGTTTCCATGGTATTAAAAAACATAATAATCGTATTATCAAATAATAAATAATACGAAAGTAGCATAATACAAGTCCAATTTAAAAATTAACGACTAATTGCAGGGATTTTTAATATGTGGAAGCATGTGTTTTCGTGTTAATTTAAGTCAGTGGTTTGTAATGTATCGACATTGTATTAATCGTTTATACTTTACAATAGAATTTTTTGAATATCATAACCATTCAAAGGAGTTGCACGTCTTGCATGTAACAATTAGCACCTTGATATCAAGGACAATTGTATAAGGTACTATTACATCTCGGATATAGAGGTAAGGTTACGCGTGTCAAGCATTCGCAATATACTTTAAAAAGAGAGAATAATCGATGCCTCCTACTGTATTGTTTAAAAAAATATTTAAATGCATATAATTTAAATGACATTTTAAGTATGCAAACTTCGCCATCTGATTTTATACGAACTTTAAGACCGCAGCTCACGTTATCGCTATGCCGATATCGTAACTCCGTTCTTGTCTTTTACACTCTGTTTTTGTTTATCAATGTAACTTTTTGTGCATATATCTTCGATCCCCAATTTATATATTTACACTTATTTAATGTGACATCACTTATCGACACAACGTCAATGGTGGATATCTATGCTAATTTTATACGATCAAGTGTTAATGGACAAACTGTATGAAAGATTTTTGTAAGACGCGAGTGTCTTACAAGACTTCTAACGTGAAAGCACAAATAATTTGAAAGAACCGCAATAAACGCTTTACGCGTCCTAATTTCCCGAGTAATCATAAAGTAATTGTTAATAAATATTTCCTATAATATTATATTTGAAACTAATCTCGTGTTAAAGTCTCTTCATTGGTCTTTTCTTTCAAATGCAAACATTCTTCGTAATACTAAGCGTCTCTCGCTTTATTGTAATTCATGAAAAGAGATGAAAACACTGGTTCTTCCGTGCTGCTTCTTTCGTAAATCATTAAAAAAGAATGGATCGATACATACACTATGGCAACACACACTATATATTAGTATCTTTGCTCGACATACAACATTGATATAGCCATCTATCTTGGCAGCCTCACCTTTAAACTGCTGTATTATTAAAAAAGAAAAGGCAAATATATATATATATATATATATACGATATTGTAATTCATCGTAAGTTCCGTAAGTACATGAAAATGCTCGTCCGATGGTCGGCAAATTGGCCGGTTATACGGAGAGGAGAAAAGCCGAGGTCATCGAAGCCTAAATCTAAGAATCGATTGACAAATGTTGCAAAAATCTTGCCGTAACACTTCGAAACATTTTTAAGATTTGTCAGCTCTGCTAATTGCAAGTGTCCTTTTGTCTACCGAGTGATGGCCTCGCTTCGATAAATTATGCGTAACTCTAGAAGGAGTTAGGCTAAAATATTAGTCAAGAGTAATAAACATGGCCGTGTTGGGTAAACTTCTTATATGGATAAAATCAGCAAAAATATTTAAGTTTCTCATAATTTATTTATATTGCCATTCATTCATCCAACATTCTCTCTCTCTCTCTCTCTCTCTCTCTCTCTCTCTCTCTTTCTCTCTCTGTTTGTCTATCACTTCCTCTTTCTCTTCCACTCATATCCTCTTTCTGCCCCCTTGTCTTCTCTTATAAAAGTACAATAATCTGTATTAATTTTGCACATTTGCATTATGAATGCATTTTAGATAATATTTCTTCTACGAGCAATGTACATTATCATTGAATTTTAACAAGTACATTAACTTCAATATATAAGAATAATTTACGATTGATACCGAAATTTATTATGTTTATTTTATTATATTTTGTTTACTTCAATAAACTCTTATTTACTGCAACAAATCATACTATATATTTTTATTTCAATATGTGATGATCAACTCGATTATTCGGGATTTAATTCATAATATAAAAAATGTCAATTTTAAACTTATGGCATATTAAAATCGAAGAAATAATTAAAATTATACAATGTTTCTTTTTTATAAAGTTTGACAATCGCAACATTTAATTATCGGTTTGAAATAAAACGGCGTTATTTGAATTATGATTTGAAATATTTCCTCTTAACTACCTTTATATTTTTCCTCTTATCATGACTCTACGGTGTATTTTAACTTTAAAGAAATACTTATTGTAATATAAATAAAAATTATATATTTATGTAGACGAAATATGCCAAAATGTTTACAGACATATATATGTATCTGACTGCGCTATGGGCTAAATAGTATCAATTATGTATCCTCATAAGCAGTATTTCGATGTAAAATTCATACATAAGACTATATTACTATATAGTGTCACGGGGAATATGTAACTATTAAACAGCACCAAGATATTCAAAATATAAATAAGAGAAATTTAACTTTCACGGTACATTATAAATCTGGCAGCGATGAACTCTCCTTTAGGTATTAAAACTCTATCATCCGGGATGTGAATTAGTCAGCGAGTTCCAGCGAGTGTCAAAATTACATTAAATAGACCACCAGTACTTTGCTGACTTTTTCCTTTTCACTCGACGCACTCTCAATTGTCAACCAAGTAAGTGACTCGCAGCATATTAACGTAGATAATTCTTCTCTTTATCTCCTCTCAAATATTATATGTCTATACTTTTTTTTCTTTTCTTTCATTTCCATAATCTCTATCTCGTAAGTAAAAGTCGAGTGACATTTTGGCATATGTTTGCCTAGGGGGCATAATTCGCCTTATTTCATAATGAGGCATTGAAGAGGCTAGTGTATAAGTCTCGATTAAGACGTACATTTACTGTAGTAGGGAAGCGTATTTATATCAAGTAGTAATCAAATTATATTATAAGAAGATATCGTCGATTATTATATATATATATATATATATATATATATATCTTTATATGAAATAAATATTTCATTATTATTGATAAAGTTAAATTTACAGTTTGCAAGACGTAAGTTGTCAACAAATTCTTTCAGTGTATAATTAAAGATGCAAATCGAATTTAATATTTCAGAAATGGGTTGCGGTCTATACAAAAAATGAAATCTCGTTAAAAAAATGAAAGAAATGTATTTATTTTATCCAATAATTTAATTGTCGGCATAATTTGTTATTAACTACATGCTAACATTGTAAAATTTAATTTATTTTTATTTACTATTCGTATTAAATTGATTACAAGTACTTTTTATTTTTAATCGTATTACTTTTTGAATTGGTATGAAAAGAAATGGAATAATTACTTTTTTTACGACAAACAAATTTTGCGAGAAATTTTATCTTTCAAAAAAATATGAGAAAAAGTATATATTTTTATGGCATAAAATAAAAAATTTTTAATAGAAATATACTATGCAGTCGAATGTGATAAAATAGATTATGAAAGAGAAAACATTTAGGAATATGAACGTATTCATGAAATTCAAGGATCTTTCTTCGTTCTTATATTCTAATTTATAATGTGAATTGAGAAAAATCGATAAATACTTGACATTAAAATTGTTAAATGTATATTAAAGAAATTTCGTATTTGTTCTTTCCGAGTGAAATTTTTTTATTACATAGTATTTGCTAATATAAATTAATTGACATTTTCATACGTAGAAATAGCAAAACTTGTTAGATTCATAATAAAATTATACTTCGTTATTTCTTTACTTTATTCAATGATTAACACGAGAGTCTTGTTTGTTATATAGAAAAATCGTATTATTTAAGTAGTAAAATATACCGCAGATAATCTTCGTCATTTGGAGTACGAGATAGATGAGATGAGTTATATTACTGATAAGTGAAGTAAAAGAAACGTGCAGTAAAAGATAAACAACAATATTTTATATAATGAAGATTAAACAATATTAATTATAGGGATTTTTTTTATTATCATAGTGAAATTACTTTTGATAAAACAAAGTCTTGAATCCATGAATTTACAATGAATCAAATCACTTTAACAATTAACAAACTACATTTGAAGATGTAAATTTTCGAGTAATAGAATAAATAATAAAATCAATGCATCTCATATGATATAGAATACCTTATAGTAAATGCGACTACTACTGTTATAACGTCGCTATACGAAGAAAACTAATCGGTTTACATTAAAATTCTACTTTTTCAACCTCGAGTATTACGTGCTCTTTTCTTAACGTACAATATCAGAGGGGAATCGTCCAATAAAGAAGCAAAGATATCTTAGAAATATCCTAGTCAACAGTGTATTGTACCATTGATCGCAATGTTTCAAAGTATCTCCGAAGCATTTGCAAATCCGGCTTGGCGACTAAACTCATTAAAATGCAAGTGCAGAAGGTAAACGTCCAGGGATCCTTGCAGAATCTTCGGCTCATTTGCGTTCGCACGGCCGAGGCGTCTTAGGGTCAAAGGTCAATCGACCCTGCGCACGCGGCCAGAAGACAAAATTGCCCCGAGGATGCGCTCAGTCTATTTTGCCTCACAGGCTAACCAGCCTCCACCCGACCTCATCCACTTACCGCGGAACTCTACTTTCCTACTCATCTCATCACCTTTTCTCTCAACCGATGCGGTCCTCGTTACGTAGCGAGTCATACGCCGATTTGCGCCACACCGACATCCCAATAATTAACAATGAGTATTATTAATCAAGTATATCGTCGTTCGTTGTTTGTTATTCGGCCTGATGCACGAACCATCAAATTCTGCGCATCTATTACCTAACGCTCGTTACCTCGTACAATTTATATATATATATATATATATATGTTTACTATGAAATAATTAATTATTAAATGAATATTAATAAATTTCACAATATACGTGCAATTTGGTAAAATATACTCCGATCAAAATAAGTTTACTAAGCTAAAAATTACGATGTATAATGTTAATACACAGGCGTAAGTATTTATTCTGTCCATACACAAATATTCATTCGCTGACTCGCGGATATCCACTTATCTGTACGGATGCGCATGCGCATAGAGAGAGAGAGAGAGAGAGAGAGAGAGAGAGAGAACGAGTTAGAGGGAGAGAGAGAGGGAGATAGATAGAGAGAGAGAGAGAGAGAAAACGAGTTAGAGGGAGAGAGAGGGGGGGAGATAGAGGGAGAGAGAGGGAGATAGAGAGAGAGAGAGAAAGAGAAAAGAGTGCCTCTTCGTACGGCAGACAGACAGACACACACAACGATACAGACAAATAGACAAGCAGATGGATAATTAAAGAGAAAGAGAGAGAGAGAGAGAGAGAGAGAGAGAGAGAGAGAGAGAGAGAGAGAACGAGTTAGAGGGAGAGAGGGAGAGAGAGAGAGAGAGAGAGAGAGAGAGATATTTTTTATACAAAGCACAATAATAATGAAGTAATCTTTCTTCTTTATAATGCTACGTCTTCACATACATACTGAAAATGGAAAAAAGTAAGAAGCATGTAATACATTCGAATGACGTGATTTGTGCCGATTGATGGTTTTTCTTGGAAGAATTTTTTTTCGAGGTCGTCAGACTGTTAACTTGTGGTTAGCATCAGGTAGATAATAAATCTCAGACGAAGAGATATTTTGTTTTACATTGCTTGATCTATACACTCGTTATTGTACATCTGTGCAAGTACTGTAAACGAATTCTTGTCATTTATATTGCAAAAATGTATTTCCTTTAGTCAGATAATTTAATTATATCCTTTTCATTTTTTTTTTTTTTTTTTTTTTTTTTTTTTTTTTTTGAAGATTTTCATATTAAATTAATATGCATGTAAATAATTAACGTATGCACAGAATGGAAACGCAAGTGCTTTTTCCTCAAGTATGTCGTTTCTCGAGTTTCCAATACCTGAGAAAGTTTAATCTTTATTGATCGAATTTGTGCCTTTCGAAAATCTTCAGAAATACGTGATTTTTTTACATGATTAGAAAGTAATTTTTAGCAAAGATTTTCGATTTAAAGTTGAAAAAACAAAGCATAAAACAGCATTCAACTAATTAAATTTAAAATAGAAAATGTAGCGAATTTGTGACATAAGCTGAGGAAGAATTCTTTAAAATATAATTTTTTAAGAATTTAACAATAATTTTCAATAATATTCATAAATCAGTACGGTCCTAGTCATAATCGATGTTCAATTAGCAAATGTACATCGTAAAGATTAAAATTTAATTATTATAAAATGTATTCAATGTTCTAATATGAGAATTTTCCGATATTCTTTTCTAAGTGTTTGTTTATATAGACGCCATTTCGTTTTTTTTTTCTTCTACTCTTATTCATTCATTTTATTACAAGAAATGTATGTTTTCTTTAAGATAATATTTTCGACAATTTTTTTTTTTTTAAGAAAATACTCTAGAAATCATTGCATACCAAGTATATTTAAACGAATAATTTTAATATTCAGTCATTGATTATTTTATAAATTTTTTTTAACAAATTCTACATTACATTATATTTATGTCCGTGTCTGTAAAATAAAAATGAACGTTAAAAATTATGAATATTAATTATAGTTTTTTAAAATTCTTTGAAAGATAAATACATAAAAGTATTGTAAGATATATAGAATATTTATAAAACAAAGAATAGAATTACTAAGTGCAAAATTATTCTTAAATTTTTAATAAATTGAAATTATGATAATTTTAGTTCAATGTTTTGAAATTATCGTTAAAAAAAATCACGATTCTTCAATTTTGTGTTTAAACGAAAAATTCGCTTGCCTGTAAAATTGTAAAAATTTGAGAATCAGCGAAATTTGTCAAAAATGTTCATTACAATAATTTAAGGCTAATTGTAACTAGTGTATTATAGTATTTTAAATATATATATATATATATATATTTGCTGCTGGTGCACTTTTTATTTTAGGATTTGAATACTTTGAGAAACGTTATTTAGAAAGATAATATTTACGCATGATCAAATTTCAGCACGGATAATAGAATAACACGTTCAATATTTTCGTTTGATTTGACCTTTCGAACACTCGGAGTGGTATTATTGTATATAATATTGTGCGCGGAGATTGTTACGAAAGTTTTGTAAGTAACGAAAGAAAAATAACCTTTTATCTAATTTTTTTACTCTATTCGTATTTTCTGTCATGGCAGACTATTATCGCGCAAAGCTTTTAACGATAGTTGGAGGCTAATTTTTGCCGAAGCCTCGAATCGAGCAACTGCACGGGACGACGACATTCGAGTGCAATTGGACACGTGACAAGAGCAAAGTAGCATAATCGGCGAAACGCAGCGAATCCTTCCGCCTGTACGTTCGCACACGACGCAGGAATTAGCTATTTCGTATTTGCACCTCCTTGTAAAAGTCTCATTATGGGAAGGGGGAAGAGGGACGGTATAGGGGTCGGATGAATGATAGACGGGGTGGGTTAGGTGGGGGCGGGGAGGGGGGCACGTCTCGCGCATCCGGGTCGCCTCGCTTATTAAAAGGAAAACAAGCGAGCCCGAGTAGCACGTCTCGCCTTTCTCTAACGCCGGCGAAACGCATCATGGCGACTCTAATCGCGGTAATCGACGATGGAACATCTGAACTCGCGTCAAGGCCAAACACTTCGTCTTTCATCCCCTACGTGCGTTTACGTGGGAGAATCACCCGAGTTTGTTAAATAGTCGGGCAGTGGGCCGGCGGCGACGTTGCACCTCCCTTCCTCAGCTGATCACTCATCTTCCTAATTGTGCCTCGCTAAGAATTATTAAACTCCCGAGTAGCCTGATTATTTCAAAACTCGCTTTCATTAGCGCAATTAACGCCCTCGTTAATCTCTTTCACCAATTTGTTGCATTCCCGGAAACGTTAATTACCCGATTAAATACACCTTTCCACAGATGTGATTAATATGTCGTAAAATGAAAAAATGCCTCGCCACGGAATTTCCTCGATATTCTCGTAATAATTTACAAGTATTACAAAATCATATACCATGCCTTTTCCAATATAAATACTCGCGGGCCCGCTATTTACTATAATATTATATTTTATAAAGATTACTTTACCAATAATATTTAATTCTATGTATATTTAATTTATCCAAATAATATCCCCTAAGTTTTTAAAATATGTACTTTTTTACAAATAATCTACTCCGGCTTCCAGAATACATAAACGTGTTTTTTGTTTTTTTTTTTGTTTTACTAAATTAAAAGCATAAATTAATGAAACTGTCAAAACTCAACTATACGATGTATTACTATTCGGACGTATGTTTCTGTGATCGATAATATGAAAGTCAAATTTATTCCATATACACTTGAATTTCGTAATTATTAATTTTAAAATACATATTATTACAACAAAATTTTTTTGTAAAATAATTTCTTACTCATTCGCATCTTCTTTTCATACCAACAAAAGAAAAAGAACATTTTTATCGATAAAAGCATTCATTTTTCCTATTATACAATGACAAATACTATACTAATTGTATAATTTACAAAAATTTGGACTATAGATACATTCAATCGCGTGACATATATTTCTAATTGTAAATATAAGCATTTAGCGTTGCGTAATTCAGTCTTATATATAACATTTTAAGATGGAGACATGAAAAATACAATCTATTCTCTTTAAATATTAATGCCTATATTAAAAAAAAAAAAAAAAAAAAAAAAAAAAAAAAAAAACCATATTTAACGGACTATTTTTAATTTTATAATTAGCACATTATTATTAACACTAATAATATAGAATATAAACCTTTATTACAATAATATTTTTATACTTTGATTTTTTACTTATAATATAATCAATAAGTTTGTATCTTCTCTTTTAATAAAATCCATACGATTTTATTGCAAAAACAAACATTTTTTAATTTTTATGTAATTTCAAAATATGCAATTAAAATTCCTTCGAAGTAATGAAAATCACGTGAAAACTAAAATGAAATTTCTTTAAAGAATTACGTAATTGTCATTTGTAAAATTTACAGAAGTATAATATTGTATAACATTGCATTGATTATCAGTGAAAAATTATCGTTCAACAATAAACATATAATCTTTTATCACTTAATTTTACACAAAGGTCTCAGATAATTTTTATAATTATAGAAAAAAAAATTTAAATTAGCTGATAAAATTAATGATTAAGTACTGTATTTATTATCTATCTATTGTATAATTATCAATTATATTATCTAATTAACTTTTCGATTGAGAATAGAATGTATAATAGTAGTAATTTTGTATATGACATTAGATTATTAAACATTATTTGTAATCATTTTATAATTTTTACATGTAACAATAGGGTTCTAATGTTTTTTTGTTTTGTTTTGTAAATTTAAAGATATTATTTTCAGTGCTCATCACTTAATCGAAGTTTTATTAATCAATTGTGTTGATAGTCAATTTGTATATAAAAAAAATAGGTGCAGGGATAATATTATTGCTTAAACTGATGTAGGCCAAGTTTAATAACGAAGATATTAAATCCAATTGAAAGACAGTAAACTAGTTTGTATCAAATGAAATTAATATTTAATATTTTTAATTTCAATTATTTTATTATTGTAGTTATCTTAGTATTATCTTAATACAGTTTTTCAAAATATAAAATAATCATTTGGTACTGAATTGATGAACTTTGATAGCGATGAGAGTACTAAAATCCATTTTTCTGAAGCATATTTTAAATATGTATCGACCATTGTTCTAAATCTGTATTTTCTTTGACAGTTGAAATTGATACAGATTTCACGATAAATGTAATCAATTTATTTAGAAAAAATGTATATATTTTTTCTTATTATAATCACATAATTAAAAAATTATATTGCATTGGGTTAGAAAATCAGCCGTCGGATACAGTAGTCGAAACGTCCCGCATAGTTTCGTTAATTTTTTGCAGCTTTTAAAAGTCGATTGTCGTCGATATTATTATTGCATTGAGTACACAGCGGCTAAAAGTGGTTTCGACGTTTCACGTTAGCACCACAAGACGTTAGCACCTCTTGGCATACAACAAGGTACAACAAAATAAAGTTTACGAACAAGTCAAAGGCTCGCAAACCAAGGTATTAGCATAGTAAAGTCGCGCGCGTACCATTGCGCTCGAAACGATAGAGTCGAAGGTCGCACCGAGCGCTCCAGAGTTTTTCTTAAGAAAAGCGCGACGACGACGAGCCGCCAAGGTCAACGCACCGGCGCGAGCCCAAGCGCAAGGTCGCGCGCGGCGAGGAACTGAATCGGGACCCGGCGCCGTCGCTGAATTCATAATAAGAATGTCTAGGACGCGTCGAGACCTGGCGTTTGCTAAGGCTCGACACGTCGTCATCGCCTCCTTGCCCTTGTCGTCTCTTTCCTTTCCGCGCTGCCCTGGGACACCGGCGTTCTGGACAAGCGATTCGAGGCGCATTCCAACCGACACTTACCAGCTCTGCCGGCCCTCTCTATTAACCACCTTTCGCGACGTTTATAAGTCTTCATTACGACTTCATTAATTATTTATCACCGATTCGTCATCAATTTGTAATACGGCAGAGCTGTGCTTCCACATTCACGTGGAGTTTGTATGTTCAGGTGTCCAAGTAACGATTCAAATACGCTCAGTGTCTATTATTGTTTGGATCGTCAATGAAGTATTGATTATTTCCCAATATTTCAACGACTCTGCTATTTGAATTTTCTGAATAAACTTACAAATAATGTCTTTCCCTTTATGCTTTTAAGGCCTTTTTGTCCACTAGACAATATATTATTGTCTAATCTCTTACAACTTCATACTCCTGTATAATCAATTATTCTCGTTCAAGTCGTCGATGCCGATTTACAACTACCCAGTGAATCGATTATTCTTTTGCTCCTTAAAAATTTCAGGACACATATCTATTTCTCATTATCATTTGCAAATCGTTGAGTAGTAAAACGATATATTAACTCAAGAGACTTTTTATCTATTTATTAATGTCATTTTTATAATGTGTTTGCGTACGTTTAGCAATATAGTATGTAATCTTAATCTTAACCAAATAACGCACATAATACATCGTAAAAGTATAAAGATGATATAAAGTTATGAAAGAATAATGTATATCATAGAGTATAATTGAACTTTTCTCTGTATATCTTTCGAAACGAAGTAGCTCGAAATAATCGGCCTTTAATTTTATTCCCAATAAATTTATCGATTAAATAATATTTTTGCTTGAAGAAATCAATGAAAGTACGCTGAAATATCTGCAAATATGAAATTAAAACGCGAGTAGCTAATATTACGTACAAAAATTTTATGAAGCGACAGTTTCATTTTAACTTTTTGAAAGCAATCGGCAAAGTGCCGGACAAGCGTAAACACATCGATCAAAAACAACATCGTGGCTCTAGTCAATGCGGTTAGTAGATTTATTTTTATTTTTAAAAATTACAATACATCGGATAAATATCAATTGAAACATCGATGCCATTATTCATCGCATCAATGAACGCGCAAAGCTTTCGGCGCACAGCCATACGTAATCGTCCTCGAGCAAGCTCCATTGAAAAACCTTGCGCATCCGGGACGACCTCCGGCAAAAGATCGACGCGACCGAAGAGTCAAGAGAGCGGCTAAGATGAGATGAGCCATTGACCATCCGGATAATCGACGGCGAAAGCTTGCGAGCCTCGGCATCAAAGCGACAACGTACTTCCGGTCGCGGCCATCTCACGTACACCGAATACTCGTTTCTTACCGAAGCATAATCACAGCTACGTTCGTGAGTCGCACTTGGATCTCGGAACTCACGTACGTTGCTTTTAAATGGACACTCGCGGTGGCCATTGGCTAAAGAGCAGCACGGCCCAATGCTACCCTCCCTCCCTCCCTCCCTCCCCCCCGCCTCTGCACGATCCACGAAAGTTTTCAACGTCGCTTTTCTTTTATCTAGCACACGTTGGGCAAGCAATAAGTTTCTTACGGGGAAATTTAATTTTAATAACCTTTTGGATCAAAGGCAAGCTTGTACGCTTATGTTTAATGAGACTTTCGCCTTCCAAGTGCCTGCATAAGTTATGGTCGTTTATAAGCAGCTTTTCTCAAAATGCTTAAACTAAAGAAATTTAGAAATTATACAATTTTATGCAATAATAGCCTCCGCAGCGATATTATTATTTCAAAATATAAGTCTTGCCTATTGTGTATGTTACGCGATTGTACCATCTTTTATCGAGCGGAATGAGTAGGGAGAAAAATGAGGGAATTATGGATTTTCTGAGACTCGCATTTCTCGAGCGAAAATTACGAGTATATAACTAACTTTTCCGAGGCTTTGAGCGAGTTTTGTCGCCCATTGTTAATATCATCGAATATGTGACAACCTAAGATAATAGCCATGAAGCGGTGAGCTTACACCTAAAGCCAAAATAAACCGGATAAATGTAGAAACGGCTTGCGACGATATATCCAGCTTCGATTCGCCCATCCTATACTTGTCTTCCACTCTATGGAGTGGGACCTTTTGCACACTC
>NW_011948417.1:7441285-7493637 GCF_000503995.2 Ceratosolen solmsi marchali
CCCCCCCCACCAAATTTTAATCACCCAATTGATGCTCGAATACATTGAGCCTGGCATACGTAGCGCATAGTTGTAGTCACATCGCTTCCTAGACCTAATTGCTCACGATAGCCAGGTTTATCGATCCCGTAAGTACGCTTATTGCGGGCTCTTCGCTTGCGGGAAGACAGCATGCATTATTGGTTTAGCGCTCTTGTACGAGCCGCTCGTTATACGCGAGATAAGAAATAATATACCGTTGCCGGGTCGTTGCGCAATTACGAAACGTACGGGTCCAAGTTATTATAGACGTACACGTGTATTCGGTCGATCGCGAATTCTGTATTTGCGAGGGACAAACGAGGATATAAATTTCCCACTCTGCGAGCGACGCTTTACATTTTACGGTCTTACAAACAAATTGCACTAGAAAATTTACCGGAGCTATATATAATTGTACCGCCGTAAAAGACTGTAATAATGGATAATGATGCAGGGTGCGTAAAACACTGAAATACGATCTTAGTTTGCGAGGCGAAATCGTGCCGAGAGGAAAATGAAGGGGGGAAGATTTGGGCGAAGGGCGTTAAGTAATTTTATGCCCTTGTTCTGCACCACAATTGGCCAAGCGAGTGCACGAAAAACAAATTCTATTTATTCTATTCACTTAACGAGTTTTATATTGACGACGAGGAAATTTTCTGACGTGCTTCACCTGAATATCGTAGTGTCGATTTAGCTATTTATTATCTATTATGTTCTTTATATACTTATAAAGAAACATTTCGATAAATGCCGCTAGACATTCTCCCGATAAGAAATAATATCGATGGAAAACATTTGCACATTATCGTAATGACGTTTTAGAGTATTTATCCAGGCATTTTATTCTTAAATCTGAACAAAATAAAGAATATGTATAATTATTGAAAGAAGTTAATAAATTAGTTTTTATATTCTATGAATATAGCTTTCAATAATGTCGTTTATTATTTCTTTTGTAACTACAAATTAAATGCAAGTGAAATCGAATTTTTAAAAACTCTAAATACATTTGATAAAATTAATGGAATAAATACCATATCAATCATAATTTTTACCAATTGTATATGTATGTATAATAAATATTTTCAATTACTTAAACCTTATTGCATATAAAATGTTATGCATATTTTTTCAATATTCGCGAATCAAATATATGTAGTAATATAATATTTATGCATATTTATATTATATACATTTTAAATATAATTTTACTATCATTAATGAATGTCTTTTTTTTTTTTTTTTTTTTTTTTTTTAATATTAACTATTTAATACGGAGTCAATAGTAATAGATATTTATAAATTTTATATTTTATCGAGATATTTTTGCAATATATTTAACAGTTTATCATAAATTTTTTTGTATTTCAAAGGCAAGAAAATATGAATAAATTACTTAATGTCATTCAATGATTCATTTATGACTATAAGTATATCTAATCATTACCCTAGATACAATAAGTATTCAGCACACGCCTTTACAAGTTTTATTAAAATTTCATAAACTTGCATTTTTTTATCTATGTTATTTTTAAATTGCTAGCATATACATAAATTTGCTAAATGTACAATTTATATCATTTAAGTTGAAAGATACGTGTAATTATTATTAGATGTACTAGATAGTAGATTAATAATTGTTCGATGAAATGCTTAGTTGTGGGTATTCAGGTAAAATTAATTTTGTTTTTAATTATTATTTTAATAAGTTTGTTTATATTAAGATTAAATATGTCATTAAACAATGTACTTAATATTTTACTAAAATTTCTATTTAGCTCTATTTATTCATATCTATACTAAAAAAATATTAAATATGTATATTAAGTAATTGGTAATAAAAAGCAAAATATCTTATTATATTTTACAGTTTACATATAAAAAATGATTATTTAATCCTAACAAATGATTAAATTTTTAATTTTTTATACGAATGCATAAAAACAATAAGGTCTGATTGATAATTATATCAACTATATAAGTATTAGGAAGCGAGCTTTCTATACGTATATCACAGAATAATAATATAATTTTTTTATATCTTCTTGCTCTCTAAATGAATTTTGTATTAAAGATTGTAAAGTCAAATTTTATAATATAATTTAATAGAATGGTTGCATGTATTGTTGAATATATTTTCTAGCGAGGCACTCCAGCGATCCTTTCAATGACGTATATTTCTTACGTATTATAAATAAAAATGATTACACTGATAACTAACATTAATCTTTTATGTTATTTTTTATAAGAATTAAAATTTTCAAAAGTAAATTAATATCATAATAATATATTGCTCTAAGGCCTCCAAATAAAATTTCAGCGTATTATTAATTAAATCGTGTATTCTATTTGGTGCAAATAGATATTGGTATAAAAAATATAAATAGATAAATAGGTAATTCATAAAAAAAAACTTTGTTGATTAAATATTTTATAAATATTGTAAAATAATATTGATGCATTTCCAGTACAACGAGAATATTTAAATAAGTTTTTCGAACTGTAATGTTAATATTTAAAAAAATTACCATTCACCTAAAATAAGGAAGATATTTAATAAGAAAGTTTTCGATTTAATTATTCATTTGAAATTTATAGTAATATATATGACAGTTTTAATTTTAATAAAGAATTGTCAACATTGAACGTTGATTATTTTCATTATGCTTTGACAAAGTTGACATTTGTCTTGACGATTTAAGATTTGTTAAAATATTATTTGCATTGTATAAATAGATAAATCCATTTCAATTAAAAATCTTACTTCAATACAACACAAAATTTTTCAATTACTTACAGATAATTTTAATTTTAGTTTACCCTTTTATTTTGTTCGATCAAAATATTACAGACTTTTAACTTAAAACTTTTTATTTAATTCTATTAAAAAAATAACATTGATATAAGATAATTAATTGATATAATATTTATTAATTTATATAAATAATGTATAATAATGTAGATATAAAATGTATTGACTTTGAGAATAATAGCGATAATATAACCTAATCATATTATCCAATCGTATACTATTCAAATTCGATAATGATTTAAATTATTTAATTTTTTGACATTTGAAAATTTTACATTGGCTTTAAATTAATTACAAAATTCATTATTTTAAAAAATTCATAAAAGAAAAAATGAATTATAAGCTATCAACTATATTGAATTTCATAGACTATTGTAATTAGACATTTTGAATTTTGTATAAAATTTTACGAATGATTTAATGTCATTTTATAATCGTCATATTTTTATCAAAATACAACATTTACAACACCGATCGATTTCTTGTATAATTGCAGGTTATTAAATTAAAAATAGCAGGTTATTAAATTACTAAAAGTTAATTTGTTTTATTGAATTTATACACTTTTATTAAGGTATTTGTTATTGAATTTAAGATACGCAAACTTAAGTTTAGATATGCTACGTACATTACTACGTGCGCCCATGTGCTCGCACGTAATACTTTATATGTTAATACTTGAAAAGAGTTGAATTTATTATTAATACACTACATTTTTATTTAAAATAAATTTTTTATAGATAAAAATATAAAAACTCGAATTTGGCAGTTCGTACAGGATATGAATAATTACGTTATTCCCGGTATGAATGATTTAAGTTTAATTTCATAGTAAAACATATGCAATTGTATTTCATAAAAAAGTTTAGTTTATTTAAAAGCGCTTCTTTTTCTTTAACCAATAAAAGAAAATATTATATATATATATATATATATATATATATATATATATATATAGCGAAATGCTGAAAAAGAAGTTAAAAAGAAGTTAATATATATATATATATATATATATATATATATATATATTGCGAAATGCTGTAAAAGAAGTTGAAAAGAAGTTGAAAAGAAGTTGTAAAAGAATTGTTGTAAAAGAAGAAAAAAACTCTCGAACATTGCAGAAACTTGGAAAAAAGTTATAATCAAGCATTTTTGTAGAGGGTACGAAATTTAAGATTTTACTTTTTATTTATTTATTTATTTATTATTTTTATCAACGTAATTATAAGTCGTTAATTGTTTATTAACATACTGATGTCAATATATGTATAAATAAAATTCTTTTTTATAAATAATATGTTAATAAATAATACGTTGAATATTATTTTCTATTGGTTTGAGCATTCAAACGACGGCAAGTTGTTGAAATGTTGTGGAGGAGAATTTACGGAGCAGTTTTAAACTTGAAAGTGTTATTATAAACGATAAAGCGATCGTGGGTGAAACGTGCAAATTTTCAATTTCTAATGATGAACATAAAGACAAGGCGCAAACCAGCGCGAGGGCAGCTCGGTGCAATTTTCATGTGCATGAATGAAGAGGCGTTTATAGATCGGCTGCCTTAATAAAGAAAGCGGAGTCTACGAGAGATTGTCGATCGGTGGTCCGGGGAGCGAAAAAACTCGACTGGCGTCATAAATTTCGAATACAAAGGCATTTTTGATCTCCCATTGGATTCGACTTTTTTCCGGCGCGGGCGCGCAGGCAAGGAGAGTCGCTCGGAGAAAGCCGATGACTCGTAGGGAAAAAGCTTGGCAAGGGGGTGGGAGGGAGGCACAGCCGAACTAAGATGTCCGCCTCCGCTCTCCTAAAAGTCACCACGTAACCGGATGCCAAGAAATCATTCTCGCGACGGTCGACCGGGGATAGCTTTTACTTTTGCTCCCGTAATGATAAGCTTATCCAAATGCTTAATCAGCTTCGTCGGATGCATTTGGTAGCACGGGATTGTGAAATGCACGTTGGAAACTTATGTTTGTATAGAGCAATATTTAGCAGACGCTTGTCCCGTACACCTTATATCACTTATACACCTTAAATACACCCGTACATCTTAAATAAACTTATAAATGAAAAAAAGTGCTTAATTAGTTGGCTAAGCTGTAATTGCCGTTTTATTTTATAAGGCCTTGAAATATCAACTTAACCTGATGAATTATATTTGCAAAATCTACGAGGGTACGTGAATATTTCAAAATTAGTGCCATACGTGTCTACATTAATTCCATAATTAATTAAAAAAATTTTAATGCAAAGCAGTTGTAAAATATTTATAAAGCTTTGCACAATTTTTTTTTAGACTTTAATTTACCTCACTTTGATTGGGCCATCTGTAACTTTAATAAATTTTATCTCAAAATCAAGACTTGCAAGCCCTTATGTCGATAAATTATTGAGTGTCATTAGGCTTTCTCAAAGAGAAAGTAATTCTCTACTCGTAAAAAGCAATATTGTTTGGGACGCGAATGCTAATTTGATGACAGGTTTCGCTTGATTTTGTAATTGATTATTCATCCACTTTGAGATTCAAGTCATTTAGGCTGCCGAGCACCACGCAATTCACAATAACCGTTAATGACCACAAACGATTTCATACATAAAGATAAGTTACTTATGACTGACGGCTCCTACGTACGCGTCGCACTCTGAAAATTCTTTTATCGTATAAAGAATATAGAGGTTATTTCGACGCATAAGTATCCATTATTATTGCAGTTATAATTTTCCTAGAAAATCCGACAACTGACCTTAATGCTTCGTAAATATATCGTCAGTGTACGCTTTGGCCGATTTGTTAAGAATACCGAAAGCTTTTACTTTTAAAATGTCGAAAAACTATGTCACAGTGAGGTGCCATTATTTGCGAAATAAACTCTTTGCGAAGATTTTGTAAACAAAAAAAAAAACAAAAAACAAAAAACAAAAAAAAAAATAAAACAAAAAACACGAAGCAGGTAGATCTCGTAAAATATACCGCTGTCCCAATGACGTCCATTAAATAGAAAATGTTAAATTTCAAATAATAAAACAGAACCAATCGTAAGTTTACATTATCGCTCATTGTTGTGGAACGATCGTAGCCGCTGCCTCGACGTGGAGCACCGACCATGGAAATCAATGACGTTTGGCTGCGTAGATGGGCGGGAGAAACAAATCTTAAAAATAAGGCACACACCGGTGCCCGTATCCGTCCCTGTTAAAGCTCTTCGCGACCAGATGGGGACGACCAGAGGGAAGGGTTATCGCGATAATGCGACACCCGACTCTCGCCTCGGAGATAGATCGACGGCCATCGGCGTTCCCGGGGCAATTATGATTCAGCCGCGGTGACGCTCCAGACGTCATTAAATCTCCCCGCAAAAGGAATAATACATCGTGGCCAAGCGGCTCGGCCTTTCATCGACACGGCGAACCTTCTGCCTCCAGAACTCATCTCACAACGGCTCGCCGTCCCATTTGCCGGCCAATTCCCGTACTCTCACGAGTCAATTCACTTAACGTCGAGTCATCGATTACTTACCCTTCCGTCCTTATTACAAGCTCCCGGACGTTCGGTTTTCAACGCCGAACGCGCCCTATTTTTCTTAAGAGTCGAACCCACCGAGACACGTGCGAGAGCATCCTCTTCTCTCTTCGCCGTATGATATAACGACCACTTTTATGCATCTCGGCTGAATAGCACGCGAATCTAGAAGTACGAACCACAAGCTTATCAAATGTACCGTAAAATGGGGAGGCTAACACGTATTGCGAGCATCGACTTGTTCGTTTTTACCCTTTCGCCTGTCCCCGCCCGACTACGAAGGAATAGCCGCGAGCTCTACTCTTCACCCGTCCATCAAGCCAATGTTTTCCAATCTCATTTATTCCATTACTGGCTTAATAATGCTCGAGGCAGCCGGCTCGTTTGAGTTTCCTAAAGGAAAAAAAGGAATAAGATTAAAAGCTTTCAGCCCTCCTATTCTCCTATACCAAGCCACCTATTTTGCTTATTCAATAGAAGCCTATTATTTCAAGTATACGATTATCAATTGTTTATTTATTATCATCGTTAGGGTTTGTTCATAATTTTTGGTTGACGTTTTACAAAATACAACATAGGCCATCGAGGTTAAATATCGTCGTGTCTAATCCTGCCCTAGAATTAAACAAGCGATTATTTTTTTTTTAAGCGAGAATTTAATGGAAGATTCCTCGCATCCGTTAGATCTGCTATCGTGATCGATCGCTCCAGACAGCCATGTTGATACATTGGCTTATCACAGTCCCCGAAGAAATTGTAGGCTTAACTGCAAGTACGCTTGCCAGAAGACAAAATCCAATTGTAAGTCTTATTTAATGATGTACGTTAAGATTTTTCAATGCGTACTTTTCGCGGAACGAAACTATTAATTGAGAAGATAAAATCTGTTTCGGACAGAAGACTTGATTTAATTGAGAAGAGAAAAATTAATTTTGATGACAACCTTAGTATCCGAGTATTACTCTAAGCTCCATTTAATTTGAATTTGATTGGTTGAGCGATATTAGTGAGAATGAAAAGGTCGGATATAAATGTTCGGATAGATGTAATTATATCAGAAGTTATCGGACTATATTATTTTTCATAGAATTCAATCTCACTCGTATATTTTTGTTGTATCCGTTTTCTTCTTTTGTTTTTATCGAATCATAGACAATAATTACTTACGCTAAAGTCATACTAGTCCCTGATACCATTTTTTGTATGTACAAACGCATACTTTACAATTGAATTATTATGCCACGTATTTTTGTTTAATTGTAAAAATAATGCGATGTACTAAATAATTAGATAAATGTTACAAATCTATTGATAATCGATACTGTAATATAACTAGATTCAGCTTTTATTATATTAAAAAGAACAATAAAACTATATTTCATTATAACTATGAAAAGCTCGGGAAATTTAGCCATACAATGGAATAAAATATATTACAAAGTCATTTAGAATGCGTTAATTGCAACAGTAGCTAATTTTATTAGAAAATATGTTTTGACTATTTTCATTTAAGTTGATCATAAAATTATAATCAGTTTACAAATATTATTATTTATTTAATATTACACGATAAGGCCTGTAAATGCTTATGGAGATGTATTAATAAGTTAATCCATTTTCATTCAATCGAAATACGCATAAATTATATTAATTAACATTCAAATATTTAATTTTTTTTCCAAGAATATATAAAAAAAAAAAAAAAAAAAAAAAAAAAAAATTTATGTTTAAATTACAAAAAGAGCGATTATTCATAATTCTGAAAATACTTGATAACCATTATGAATTCAAATTAAACGTGCCGAGAGGTATAATTACGAGAATATTTAATTTTTAGAATAAAAATTTTCAAAAGGCAAATTATTTCTGTAAGATTGCTGAAATAGTAAAAATCACATAGACACCGAACTAAAGATAAGGCCGCGTCAACCGCAACTGTTTCTCTATAATTTGTACACATGTACACTCGTAGACGCTTGTAGATTTAGTTTCAAATATAATAATTCTCATAAAATTAATATTGTTTAGCAGATAAAATTTTAAAAAGTACAATGCCTTGTAATTTTACATTCCTAAATAATAAATAGCAAAGCTATTATAAAATTTCATGATTCTTAAAGAATTGTAAATTAAATCGAGCTCAATTAAAATGTATTTACCATGCTACTGCAATCAAATTAATTTAATGAACATTTGGAAGATCGATACTCAAATACCAAAATACCAAATATTTTTGATTTTACGTGCACAAGTACCGAAAAACAATGTGATTACCCTACTTCAATCGTAACTTTTAATAGCGTTGCATGTTGCAGCTTCATTGAAGTAAAACATTTCTATTTCTAAATAACCAATCTATAGGCAAAGTATCAAATTCGTACTTAATTTGCCATCGAACGCTTAAAAAATTCCTCTCCGCCCCGCCCCCGCCCCGCCCCACATAACCGACGACCAACGGCCACGATTATATCAATTACGAATGGCGCGTCATTACGCTTAGCTGGACGTTCAAAATCCCGTTGGCTGGATATCGTAACACGTGCGTTGAAAAGCTTTTACAATACGCCAGGAAAAATCAATCGCCAAGTAGTAACGTCAGAGCAATGAAACGAGGACGGAAATTAATTGCCAGCTGCGTCGAGCAAATCGGTGTTACTCTACGTCGTCGACTCGTGGGCGCCGCCATTCTCAAGCACTTTCACTTTCATCGTCTGGGCGGTTTTGTGAAAGCAAGAAGCACGAAATCTGGAGTCTGTGTCAGGACTTTGTCCGGGACGTCTCGTCGAGTCTTAGGGTAACGTACCCTCAAGGTCACGAGGCTTCACTTTGCGTGCAGCTCAAAGTCACGCGACCGGATACGTATATTAGCGCCCTTTCCTCGACTTTAATCGCGCGAGGCCCTTGATAGCGATTATCCGCCATCGGTCGAGCAATAAAGGAGACGCCGGTGAATCGATCCGTTCCAACACATCTCATCTGTGCTCTCGTTCTTCATCCATTATTCTGTATCAGTGCGCGCAACTCTTGGCCTACGTTGTAATTAAAATGCTTGATGACGCCAATAACGAATAATTGATGGGACCGCTCGATTACCGAAGATAGATGTAAGCAAAAGCTATGTTCACTTGCTCTACGAGCTCTCATCCAACTGAATATATCTACGAAAATGCTTAAAAGTTATTGAATGCAAAACTTCGCTGAATCATTCACTTACAAGTTCGCGTAATGGTCAATTTGATAGATCGATCGAGTAGTGGGGATGATTGTTAAAATATTTTGCATAAATGAAGCTACATATTTTATTACATTCGATTATTCATCGTCGGTCGAACATTTGATTCATACGCATTGGCACTACGCATCCATTATTAGTTAGCGAATATTAATATTAAGACTATTCTATGATATACGTATATCGGTGCCTCTTACGTAATCATATTATAATATTATGACTGTATTCGTATGACTTTTAAATCAACAATTTAATATAATTTGACAAACTAATTGTTGAAAATAATACTTAACCTTCCTAATCATTACTATAAAATTGCACTTAACATTTGACTTTATAGTTTCCTACTTTTTACTTCGTAAATACTTTAGTTTATCACAAAAGTTTACTTTTATGTAGCGAAAAGTTTCTAATGGTAGAAAAAAGTGTTCATAATGTCATAATATATGTTATAAATCAGAAGTGTCGAAGTACATGAGACATACATGACATTTGTGTATACGAATGCACACGCGCTTGATTCCTACTACTTTTTCTTCTACTTTAAATCCAATTTGAAGCTAAATATAATTCTTAAAATTTCACGCTACTTTAATTATATATATATATATATATATATATTATAAAAATTATGTCGAATTATGTCATGCTCTCTTATTATTTGTAAACATTCACTTTTGAATATAAAGTTAATTATGAAAATATAATGATTTATATATTTACTTAATTAAATTCAGTTTAATGAATATCAATTATAGAAATACAATTATCATTAACTGGAACCTAGATATTTTACTTTATTTAAACAATATTTTTCATTTAAAAAACTTTGCTAAATGAATACAGTTAGAAGTCTGTTTGGACAAAAATTTACTATACATTCAACCTAATATACTCATTCTTAAATTATTTATTTAATAAATTTTTATAAATCAAAAATTGTCAAAAAAAATCTTAATATATATGCATAAAAATAAATGTATTATAAATAGTAATAGTTAAAATTGTAAAAATATAAACAAATATTAAAAATTTAATTATTAGATTTATCATTTTCATTTCATTTAGGAATTGGATGCAAATGTTATTAATAGCATTTGATAGTCTTAATTCAAACAGAAATTTTAGTACATAGTAAACATTTTTATATTAAAATTGATTTTAAGTATAACTATATCTATGTGACGTAAAATAATTCACATATACTATATTTCAATAAATTTTAAAGAAAATCCGTTTTATGTTTTTCGAGATATTTGAAGCTACGTATTTATCAAATATTGTATTTAGTATTTATCAAAAACTATCGAAGGTATCGAAATAAAAGTTAATAAAGCATTAAATTTTATTGTTCAAAATATATGAAGAAATATCTACAAAATATTTATGTTTGAAAATAAAATATAACAAAACAATTACTTTGTTAAAAATTTTCATTGCAAAGATAAATAAGTTTTTGGAAATTATTTAATTTTCTTACAAAAAATGCTTGAAAACACATTAAGAGATTTTCTCTATAAGCAACATTAATAATAAATAATCTAAAATATTTTTAACCATCTGCTAAAACTTAGTAGACTATAAAGTTTAATTGAATACGCATTTATTAATTTATAATATTAAATTAAAAAAAATATATTATGTTTCTAAATGGATGCATTAAGAAACTTTTTTTATAATCATAACGATATCAATTGATACGGTATATTTTATTCAAGTTATTTTAAAAATTCAATTTTCTATTGTACATGCAGTATTGGCTTTAAAATTATTTCTGAAATATTATATACGAAAAATATTTAAAAATATTGAATTCATATTATATAATTTATTTAAAACTTTATTTACAATTAGTAATATTAAGTTGAGAATATCTTCGATTTTTAAAATAAAAATTTCATTCGATTATCTCTTTTATTTTTTTTAGATAAATTATGACGATATAATTAATTAATCAATATAATATTACCGTTTAATTAATTTTCCTTGAATTGTTATTTAAATCCGTAGGTAATAATTATATCATAACAATAAGACGTAATAACTTATTTAAAGAAAATATATGTATAAACATTGAAATTATATAGACGTACAAGTATCTCTTGAAACATGAATTAATTGTTAAGCAGAAAATAAATATTAAATTTTCTAAAATTGAAATTAGATTCTGTTAATAAAAATACTTTATAAGATATAATAATAATATAGCAAATATCTAATATTTATAAGGAAGATGTGAATTATTTGTAATTTTAAAATTTATAAAAAGGAACATTTAAACCTATTACGTTATTACAGCCAATTTGCAAGTTGTAAAAGTATTTTAAAATTGTATTACAAAACGTAAATATAATATATATTTATTTTCTAATAATTAATTTAATTAGTAAATGAAAGAATAAAAATTATCACTATATAAATCAAATAAAATTTCATAGGCTAAAATATGAAAAAATGTATTTCCTCTCTGATCTTTAAATTGACATAATATTGAATACATTCAGTAACTAATTCAGGTTAACTAATTAAATAGTTGATATTAGTACGAAATTATTAAAATGTATAAAATCTTAATAAACTATGGGCTAGACCACTGATAGAGAATAGAAATCAATACTCAGTTCTTAGTTGAGAGTTAAGAGCAAACATTTATTTGGGTCAGTACCTTCGCATATATTTTTGTAACAATTACTGAAAATCTTTTGTTGGTAAAAAACAAATATTATTGAAATGTTCAATGTTAACTTTAAATAAATAATCTATTCATCCTACTTTACATATAATCGAATAATTAAATTTTTTATAAATACATTTATAAACGTATTGTTATATTTTCTCTCATTAGTGTGTCTAATGATTAATTTCATAAGAAAATTGTAAAAAGAGCGTAAATAATATTATAAAAGAAAAATCTATTAGATATTACATCATAATTTTAAAAAAATAAAATGAAAACCATCCTACACTATATATTATTGTTTGTGAAAAAAAAAACAAAATAAATACGTTAAATAGTCGAAGCATACGTATTCACTTTTACAAAACGAAATATATTTTAAATTTAATAATTGAAACGACGTATCGTTAGAGCAAATCAATATATTGTTGATTTTTATAAATATTCATATATGTTTCTCTCACAGTTTAAAACTAGAAATACTTAAATTTTTCGCTGTCGTTTGTACGAAATCATTTAAATCATATTTTTTTAGATATTCTATTTAAATAAATATTCTATTTTCTTAAAATGTACATACATATTATATAAATTCATTGTCTAATAGGATACTTGTTAACCAAAACCTAAATTATGCACAAATAAAATAAATTTAAGGATTCATTTTTATTTTATATCATTAAAATTATATTTGGAAATTATAAGAGTCTAAAAATTTTAATCAAATTTAATAGTTTAAAGTATAGAAATATTGTCAATAAAATTAACTATATATAAATAATTTTATAAGAATGAATTCAATAAATTTGCTTTTCTTCAAATTATTAGAGTTATTAAAAAGTATTAACATGAGCATATCGACAATAGTCTTTAATTGAATTGAACTAATCATATCTCATAGTCTAATTAATTTTTCAATTTTATAGATTGTTAGTAGTGTACATGGAAATTCTAACTGTTCGCAAAACTAATAACAAAAGTATTATTATTTTCATCGATTTTGATTTATGAGTTAGTCTAACTAAGATATAATTGTAAAATATTTTAACAGCTCGTAACTTCTGGCATCTCTTAGACATTTAACATAGTGATAATACATATTTTATTGAAAATATCGCGTACTGCAAACATGATGGATTTCGTAGAAAATATCTTATCGCAATACAAACTATCTTTTCTGGATTTTCAACTACTATACTTTTTGAGAATTGAAAATTGAATATCAGTCGATAATCAATATTGAATTTCTGTACATGAAAGGAGAAAATAAGAATTTGAATTGAAATATTTAGTATTTTAATATATCAATCAAAGCGAGCTAATAATGAATACTTAAACTTTCTAATCTTTTGTTGAATTAGAATATGTAAAGAAGCAGTGCATCAAATGCACTTACGATATAAAAATTTTTCTAAAACAATTAATGAATATATTAAAACGTTAAATTCAATATTCTACCAACAAAAACGTTAAATATAACTAAACTTTTTTTTTTGCAAAAGAAATCTTTAAATATTGTTTTATTTAATTTGTATCTAAATTATTTTGAAAATGTACTATATTTAGAATGAGATCATTAACTGTATTCAATGAAAAGCTGGAAATCGAAGAGAAAATTGAATGGAATATTATGCACATGCATATGTTATCACATAATCATCAAAATATGTATCATATCCGAAGATATTAATAATTTAAGTTAATTAAAGGTTGTAGTAACGAACTTTAAGTTATAAACGAAATTCCGAAATTTTTCATAATTTACTTAATATTTATAATAAATTCTTTCGTACCTATCATCTGCTAAATTAATTCAAGTTTTCTAATTCAATATCCTCGATCTACACATGTGAATAAAAATACATTTTTTTTCAAATTAAGTAAGAATATTTTTATCGATGTGGGGGGGGGGGGATCGTTGAAACTAAATGCTTAAGTTTGACTTTTCTACCGGCTGTCGCCGACGTTTTCGTGCGTGTCACCAAGTTTTTGCTACGTCACTGGCAGTAACCTGGCCAAATGCGAGAACAGTTTCGGAAATCTACAGAAGTGAGCAAAGTTTGAAAAACGCGCTTCACATTTCCAAACGTAATGGAATATATAAAAGAAAATATGGAGTCGCAAATAGAAACAGGATTATTAAGTAAACATATGGACAAAATAATAAAGAGAAGAATTATGAAACTATCTAAAACTTTAAATGACTACCTTTGTTTCGAATTTTCACGATATTTACAATTTACAATTTACAATACAAATAATTTTTTTTCGTTCTTTTTTTTTTTGAAAAGCTGAATTTTCAAGTTCGTATTAAATAGAAAAATTTCAAAAAAAAAAATCAAAAAAACTCAAAAGGAATAATACGTTAACTGAGTACATATGAATAAATATGCATTTGTAAAAAATGATTACTAAGTTAAATAGATATGCTTAATTTTTTATTTGTTTAAATCAGAATATCTTTTCGAATTAATACTCAATATATAAATCATGAAAATATAACTTCATAAAGATATAAATTCATGAGATCAATAAAAAATTACGTCATACAGAATGTATTCTAAATGTCGAATAAATAAAGTACATTTATTCATAATTAATAATATTATTGATGATTAATATGCGTTTTACTTTTATGCTAATTTTATTTGCTTTGTTTCTTTGTGCTTTATACATTAAACTTCAGACTTATAAAATGACATTGAACTATTTGATATTTTATACATTGCTTCGCTATACTATGTTTATTATTTTGATTTCTTACCACTTTCATTGCAATTTTATTAGAATTTTTACTGTAGAAAAATATGTAATTACGTTTTTCTAGGTTATACGTAATTATCTCATACTTTCATGAAATCAATTCTATAGAATACTTAATTGCTATAATTTTGTACATAATATAGTATCGATAAAATATTATTAACATTTCCTAAAGTTTAATTTAACTAAAAACTGTTATTCTCCTTTTTTCATTATATCTATAACATAACAAATTTAAGTACATTTTTAGCAAACCGAATACTTATTTAATACACTAATTTCAATTAAATTTTTATTTAAAGAATAAAAATTGTTATAACTAGTGTATATACAATATAGTAACTCACACGAAATACCTAAGATGTAATTGGAAATATTATTATAGCACTATTTAGCTTCTTATTAACGTGAAAAAAAATGAATATTTTTTTTTCAACTTAATTTATATTGTTAGAATATTATAAATTTTAGAAATATCAAATATCTTTTTAAATATTTTCTGCTGAATACGTCTAAACTGTTTTTGAAGTATTTGCGTTATATATTAAATACTACATATAATTTAAATATAAAAACTTTCATAAAAATAAAATAGTAACCGTACAAGTTACGTTACAATTTACTTGTAACTCTTTTTCTTAAGTAAAACTACTTTCAATGGCCAAATTACAAGAAATTATGGTAATTAATAAAATTATTCATAAATTGGTATAATTTTTAAACTATTAACGCAATAAATCACCATACACTATAGCATATACCATAATACGTGGGGACAAATATAAGATCTTATCTAATTGCCGTTAACGTTAATTTTTCCTTTATTGGGAATGCAATTTTTACGACTGATTCATATCGAACTAATTTTAATAACGGACAATTAAGTGATTAACGCAGTGCCAACAAAACGAAAGTCATTATTTTTTCTTATGTCTAATAGTAGAATAGATCGGTACGAAATTGGCTGAGAAATAACTCAAGGACCTCACGAATCATTGAGACTTTTGTCTCTCGCGCTACTTATCTGCCCCCTCTCCTCTTACCTCATCGCCCCAATAATCCATCTCGCTATCTCTCCTTGCGCTGGTGGCAATGGACTTGTAATTAGATCGTTCGCACAAGAATATTAGACGTACCGGTCGCTTCATTCCCCGGCGTCTTCTCGGCCGTTAAGTCGGCCACCGTTCTGTTCTCGCGCAGAGCGACGCTATCATGCACGAGCGAACTTAAAAATACCTTTTTACGCGCACTAATTAATGATTATTGTCAACGTCGATTCCCATAATGGGCGAGCCAAGGCGACCCTCGGAGGCATCGAAGCGTCGCGCGCTTCTCGCGAAAATCGCTTCAGCTTCTCTACTCGCGCGGGACATCGATCGGCCTCAATGTGAGCTCATGCACACGCGCCTCCATACATCCGGATGAATTTCTCTGTAGTGCACGTATGTGTGCATTCGTCACCTACAGCTTGATCGTATATATATATATATATATATATAGCTATAATAATTAATTAAACAATCATTGGTCACTTTTTTAATTATAAATGAAGCCAATATTCCCCGAGAGGCTGAATTAATAAGGGCGTTTAACGAGCATTAATAAATTGCGTGGATATGAGTGAAATGTGAATCGAATACCTAACAAGCGCAGTTAAATGCTCTTAAACGGAAAATATAATTATTTATTCGTTGACGGGAGATAGCAAAATTTGCACATTGTTAAAGCTAATCATCGATATGAAATAATATAATAAAATTCACAATTACGCGCACAAGTCCTCGAGCATTAAGATTAAAAAATGCAATTTAATTCTATTTGTCTATTAATGGTCGGAATAAAATTTTCCTCTACACGCCGCTTCTTACACCAATGCATTAGTTGGATACGTAATTAATGAGAATTAAAATACTACCGTCTATAAGCCCAAGTATCATTTTGAGTTCTTTTATTATAATTCGTTATTCTCGTCGTGTGGCGCGACGTTAAATTAATTACTAGATAATTATGAATAGAATGAGAATGATAGTCATTGACGTAGATTGAAGATAATAAGCAACAGAATGAAAATGGGTACAAATTTTTGCACGATAAGTAAATATTAAAATTTCACATTAATAATTAAATCGCGCAAATGGAACACACTTTAAATAGTTTCCGCAATCAATGAGCATTAAATTTAATTATTTATTATAAACCAGAGGGATACAACAATAATACTTAAGTGAAATGTATTATTATATATAGCCAGTGTGAATTCCAATTTTCGACTATGTTTCGACGACTACGATTCGAGTAGTTCGAGCTCTATTTATCCGAAACACTTGCAAATATGTAAATCGACTAGATTTTAAGAATGAGTAAAGGCGGATAATGTAGGACATATATATTTTATCAGACTTTACAAATGCAATACATAAAAAAAGGTGCTTGATTACGGTTCCTAGGTAAGCTAAGGAGACGTATGAGATTATTAGAATTTCAAATCGCACTATATTGATAATGGCTTTTAATGATTAAATAACATTCGTCAAGTGGCTATATTTACAATATATGAGGTTTTACGAGTATTTAGTCGAGATTAAGACTTTGCATTGAGGTAAAGCGATAAGACATAGTGGGCAGTCCGTTAATAACGACAATAGTAAACATAAAGCTGTATTGGAAGTGAAGTAAAGTAGAGGTTCGTAACAATTAAGCAGAAGGCTAATTCGATTTTTTCTGGATCACTTTTAATCGGTAGTTGTTAACTACAGAAGAGAATCGCTGGTCTCAGTTGCGCATCTCTTATATAAATTATTGAACATTCACAGTCAAGATCTTCCTTATTTTATTCGTTTAAAAAGCATATTTTATTTGTAAGTAAACTATGATTAAATCAAATGATATATTTTATATTTGATGCGTAAAAAATAAAAATAGTTTGTCTGCCATCAGACATCGAGATAATTTGAGAAAAAGCAAATAAATAATGTTTTCTTAAACTTATTAATAATAGATTTTAATCACATCAGAATATGATTAAATTTCAAACATTCATACAACAATATACACTTTAAATGACTCTGTGGACATAAAACATATTATTCTCTACATACGTTGCTCTACATATATTTAAAAAGTAATGTCAGTTTCATACTTTTTACGTTGTTTCGCCCGTACGATTTTTCTTCTTTATAATCATATTAACCACATAAGAAAAGATTATTAGTTAGTGATTAAAAAGCCTCTATAATTATAATTTATCATTCCGACAAAATGTGAATTACAATCTTTAATTAAAGTTTTTAATTAATTGATCGTAATGATAGTTTACGATTGAACTAGTTATAATTATTCATAATTGGATCGAAATAAAATAGAATGTTTTATATATTCTCTGTAAAATCTTAAAAACAACTTAAACTCTTCTTGGAATAGCAAAAGTGTAGAACATTTTGGTTGAATCATAATCTATTAAATTATTCGTAACATTACTTTAAAATTTTAAATTCACTGAATATTCAAGATCCTAAGATTAATTAAAGTACTGTTAATAGTAACATATTTTGTATGCGTTAACTGAATAAAAATTGGAACTATCTGAAACATTTTTCGAAACTTGTAATTAACGAGTCTCACGCAATAAGCATAAATATTATTACTACGTTTAATTTTTAAGAGCATTAAATTAAAAATTAAAATTATTATTTGATAAAAAAATAATGTACAATTTTTACATGTCTAAAAGGATAAATACATGTTTTTTTTATTATTTATTTAAAACAAATATATCAAGGAATCTTTTCAAACGATTACAACGATATTGTAATAAATTGTATAAATTACTTAGTAAACTATTCCGAATACACCAAAATTAAAAAAAAAAAAAAAAAACTGTTGCAGATAAATAATTTACCGAATTTATAAGAGAGAAAAGAAAGACAAAAAAAAAAAAAAAGAAAGAAAGAAAGAAAGAAAGAAAAAAAAGACAAAAAATTTTGTTTAAAGTTAATTTTAACTGTTTTAACATTATTATTCATTAGTATTTGTATTAAAATTAAAAAATTAGGCAAATTATCATAATTACAATAATTAAAATTTACTATTAGTAATTAAAAAACACAAAATTAGGTCAATAACAGAATACGTAGATGTGTTTTTTATCAGAATATTTTGAAAAATTTAATTAATTATGTAAGTAGAGAGTTCGTTATTATAGCGTCAATTAAATTACTCCGTTCTCACTACTCACCAGCTTTCGTCTTACCCACGTTTTAATTTTCCGAATGGCATCCGTTAGCGATCCAATTGAAATTATCCATAAGATAATTGAATCTAAGTTCAAATCACTGTTGAGAAAAGATTTTGCGAATATGGTATCTTTTCGGAATAATGGCAATTGAATTTTCATAACGTTAGGATAAAAATAAGCAGTGAATAGATTAAATTTTACGGAAATCAAGAATATAAAGTTGATTCAAGTTTTAATTAGGTGTTATAAATGGCAGTTACCGTGCTAAAGATTTTAATCGGAATATGTTATGTGGGCTTCGAGCTGAATATCTATTTTCAATAATAGATCACCAGATTTGAAACAATTCAGCATCCCGGTGTATTGTTTTTGATATCTTGATTATATTATGCATCAACTTTGGTCAGTATATATCAGAATATGGCGAGAGCTTGCGTAAGCTTAAACCACAAATTTATTATTCTGGCTTTGGATGCTTCATTCGTAGTTTATACAAAAGCGAAGCTTGCAGGTATAACGAGCGGCAGGATGGTAAACTAACGAGTTTGTAAAAGCGTCATAATTAGTATGAGAATAATTGTGGACGAAGTGTGCGAGTAATTGCGAAAAAATAATTTGTCACGCGAATCGGCCAAGTTGAAGAGAATTGCAGAGCCAAGTTTCCTCGTTCGGGTTTCTTTCGTCTGGTTGGTAGTAGGCGGGTCTCGCTGTCGGTTTTACGGTGGAAGGTGCGGACTGTGGCGAGGGTAGCGGGGGGACGGTGAAGTGTAGAAGCGGTTGGAGGCGCTACATTTGCAGCTGCAACGTATGATTTTCCGGCAGGCGGCTTCTGGCACTCGATTTGTCTCCGCGACAACTTTTATGGGAAAGACTTGGCGCAGGGCGGTGAAAGCACTCAAAACTTTAAGCGTCGAGCGCTCGCGCACGTAAAAGCGCCCGTAAGAGAGATATACGGACGTTGAGGAAAATTTTGTAAGCATACGTTGCCAAGGGCTCGTCGTTTACTTTTGTAAAAACTTGATACGATTGCTAGCCGAGGAGTTAATTTTCGTTTTAATGGCCTCCAATCTTAAAGCAGCTTATAATTGTACAAATTACAAATTACTTTAAGGTTTTTATTCGCCTTCGTTATGGATATAACCGATGTTATACTAGGGCAATTTACCTCAGGGCGGTAAACTTTGAATCTTCGTGATAAACTATCTGCCATAAGTAATAAATTATTTGCATAAAATTATAATTTTGAGCAGTTATGCCAAACATAGTTAAATATGTGCTAAAAATGTGAATGCTTGTTCGTTCAAATAAATAATCTATTATAAATGAAATCCTATTGTAAATATATTGTTTTACACGCTTGTTGATAATTTCGAGCATATTTTTTCAGGCAGATAAATGCAAAGAGAATTTTTTTTTTTAATTCAAGATGAATCGAATTGAAGTCGCCATTGAATTGGCAAGACAACTAAAATGAGCAATCTATATTACTTACTTTACTCACCATCTCGACATTATTTTAAATTATTTACTATTGAACTTTCTGAATTGCGAATGTTCCAAAGTCGACTATAAATAATTTCTAATTTATTAGTTCCTACAAACTTTTATGCACTGTTAAAGATTGCTGTCTTGTAAAATATTCATAATGCACAGAACATTAAATACAACATTTCAGTATACCTCAATTAATTTCATCAATTTATTTAATCAATTTACTTGAAATCCATTGACCCTACTCTATTAAAAATTAGTCGAACGTATTTATATTATACATAATGATTAGTTATTGTTTATTAATGTTACTTGTTTTTGAATGGTCAGCATTGTTAAATGCTTATAAAGTAATTTTAAATACAATTTCGTTAATTAAATATAAATGCACTGTGTGACTGAAAATTAACGTTATAATCATGTAGGGTAAAATGTATTTCACTATGAAAAATGACACAAATTCTATGTAAATTCAAATGGAATAATATAAATTGTATGTTACTGTACAAATGGCTGTGCATATGCGTGCATAGGTGTACTCGTGGCAGTGTCTTTGTACTTCGGAAGCTCTACCTCGGTCAACGCTTTTCCTTGTACTTCCTTCCGCAGCTCCTTTGGGTCTCGAAAAATGTCATAAAAAATTACTTGTCAAAATTTTCATGCTAATGTTCAATTTAAAATATAGAGCTAAATTTTTTTAAAAAAATATTGTGTAAAAATGATTAAATTTATCTTATTATTTTTAATTAATTATGATTATATTTTTCACTAATTTTACAAATTTCAGTACAGAATTATCTCTCTCTCTCTCTTCTTTTTAATTATTTCCATTATAAAAAAAAAAAAAAAAAAAAAAAAAAAAAACAACAACAACAAAAAATTCATTGTAATTAAGTTGTTTGGCGAGGCACACGTGGTGTACTATACACATAACGCTTGCGCGTATGTACAATATTTTCTGTATTTTTTTATTTATTTATTTTTCTAATTATGAAATAACAAAATGAATAACAAAATATAACAGCAAATAGTATTAAAAAATAATTTATACACACATATTATCTTTCTAAAATAAAAAAAAAAAACATCGAATCTTAATCCTCGTTTTAACTGTGCGTTCAAATTATTTTTGTACGTGTATGTAATCACACGCTCAGCATACGTCTGTATTTGGTGCCGTGCGATTCTCTATTTTTAGCGCATTAGAAAATATTGCGATGAAACTTTTTTATATAATGCAATTGTTATTTAGAATCACATTCGTAAATCATTTGATTTACGAAAATTCGTACCTTTCATCCTTTTTTTTTCATCTTTGAGCTGTCACTAGTTGACACTCAATTACATGGAAAGCCAAGATTTACAGAAAGAAAATAGTCGCAGACACGCAGAAATTGTGTCGAAAAAAAGGAAGAAAAAAGAGACACAGCACGTAAAGAAAAATTGAGAAAGCCAGAAACTCTTAAGAAGCTAGAAGTTCGGTGGTCGCTTATTTCCGACCGAACGGATAACCTACGAAGCAGACGAACGCTCGTAAACCCCCGAACAACAACGTTAACAGTAACGTCCCTGTTAGCTGGGATTCGCCGATCGATTTGACTAATGCTCGGCTGCAAAATCGAGTGACATCGCGGCTCATAAAGGGGATAGAGGCGCGATTTGCATCGACGCTGAAAAGTCAGGTCGACAACGTCGCTCGAACGTAGCTGAAAGTAGCGTGCACTCAGCTGAAGGGGGATGTGCCTGTGCGTATGTGTGTGTGCGCGTATGTGCGTGTCTGCGTGTGCGCGTGTGTGTCTGCGTGTGTGCGTGTGTGCGTGCGCGCGCGTGTGTGCGTGCGCGCGCGCGTGTAATCGTGGGAGTCGAGGTAAGAGGATAGGCAAAGTGTGCAAAACAGCGGCTAATGCATTCATTAGTCGGGCATCTTATTTGCGATCATCCTCGAGTGGAGCCTTATTACTTTGAGTACGTGGGCGGATGAGGCCACTTCCGGGTCTAATGGGAAAGAAGTTGTTAATTAGTATCGGTCGCTCTCCCTACCCTCCGAGCCTTCAATATTCGCGAGCAATGGCAAGCAAGCTCGAGCACTTTTTGCAGATGAAGATGCCGATTTCGCGAAATCACGCGTCCTGGCTTTCCGAGAGTTACCGATCGAACTTCCCTTTCGATTCGAAAGAAATCCTCCGCGCAATGGCGTACTCGATTGGGCGCCCGATATGACGTTCCGACAAGCGCACTGAACGCTCCACTCCCTCGGTGCTTTGAGATTCAATCCACCTCGCGTTACAGTACCGACTTCCTCTTTTAACGGCTGTCTACTTAGTGTGCTAAGTAGATTGCGTCCTATAGATACGATTAAATTGTGTTACATCTCACGCGCGGTGCGTTAAGGCAATGGAACGTAACTACGGTCTTCTACCGTTTGGCTCATCGTTTGCCTCATCTATCCTACATAAGCGACACACCACAATTTTCATAGACACATACAAGCTCGATTGTCCTCGAATCTAGTGACTTTTACTCTTCCTTCGAATAATCTCGAAGGCACTCGAATATACCCAGACATTTTTTTTTTTTTTTTTTAATATTTTTATTTATTATTTTTTTTTTCTATTTATTTAACATTTGCATACCATTGTAGTTGAAGAGTACGACAGAGTCTCATGCAGAAATATCTTCTTAAGAAATTCAAGCGGTTTCTAGTAGCGGTATCATTTGTATGTAAAGTAAGCCATAGTGAATTGGAATTGAATAGTGCGTATCTAATCTTTTGAGGCTGAGTTGGCCACAAGCTAAAACGACGTATTAAAGCGACCGTCTAAAGTTTTGTCTAAGTCCGCGTATTATTCTCTACACATACCCGAGCTTTAATGTCCCCTGTTGCATTCAACCTTTCTATTTGACAATTTTCGTATTGTTCATATAATAATGTGTGCAGTGTCCAACAAAAGAGCAAAGTATTTTCTATTTACTCGAGTTATCATGCTATCGCTACAATAGCATCATTACCAATACTACTATTGTTGCCGTCGTTACTGTTGTTGCTGTTCTCGTCATTGCATTTATTATTATTGTCGTTGTCGTTGTTATTCTTATCATTGTGATTATCCGGTATTCAAAAACTTTAAAGGAACCATGTTGCATTAAGTCTAAAATAATTAGTAGTCGACTGCTCGTAAGTGAATGAAAATTACTTTACTAATACATTCGCTTATGAATATTACAATCTTTTATATCGAATATATTTGACAATTATATATTTGAGATATATTTAGGAATTACGTAAGGTTGTGGATTATAATATTAAAATTTGGCGCATAATACTTTATACGCATTAGCAATATGTTTGACCGTAAGACCGATTTTTAAATCATACATTTTCGACTATTTATGGTGCTCCGAGCATCCAAACATTAATCATATAGATTAAATGTCAGCACTTACACATACATACTCCTATAGATGCATAACAAGCGAATTAGCTTAGAAACTCGAGTGCAACAAAAGAGAAGTAAAATAAAGCGTAACGAATCTGGTAGTATAAGGAAAAGTATTACGAACACCACGATCTTTCCTAAGATATGATGAATTGAGAAAAAACTCAAAATTATTAGTGATGACACGACGTTGAAAAAAAAAAGTTATTCACGCAGCTTGGATCTAATCGTGAAAAGTTGATAATCTTCGTGTCAGGCGCCATAATTTTCTTCGCATTTTCATTTAATCATCGCTAATAGTCATTCTATAACCCTCGCAACCATCAACGAAGTAACTCGGCGTTCAGATAAGATCGTAAAGCGAAATGTTTTATCCGCATCGGAGAAAAATCCAAAGGAAAACAGATAATGCAAATATATATATATATATATATATATATATATATAGGGGGACGGGAAGGAATAGCGGGAGGAAGGAAAATGGAAAAGGATCGAGGGCGCGTTATTTTACCGAAGCGCGTACTCTTCCCCGTGGAATTGACATCTCGGCTATTTATATTGAATTCGCGATAAAGGCGGATGGCTGAATAGACAAATGGGCAAATAAAGAGAGAAAACATGAAAAGATAAATAGATACGCGAGAGATAGAGAGAGAGAGGTGAGAGAGATAGATAGAGAGAGAGAGAGAGAGAGAGAGAGAGAGAGAGAGAGAGAGAGAGAGAGAGAGAGAGAGAGAGAGAGAGAGGGAAGAAATTATTTACTGTACGCCGCCACTTGTCTCGTTCGAGTGCGCGATTGATCGGTCGATCGATCGATCGATCGATCGACCGATCGTTTTGTCAAAGTACAATGAGCTGTGGCGGCGTACAGTAAATAATTTCTTAGAGTAAATGAGTATAACGAAATAGCCACTACGACCAATGAATGTCGAATATGCTATTACGCTCGTGTTAAGTATCACTGCCTGCAAGTGACCGCGAAATTATCTCCATGTTTGAGGCCTCGATTCTTTTGCTTTTCAATTCCTTGCTTTCAAAACTCCCTCCCGTTATATCGTCGATTCTTATTGCTCTCGTAGTTAAAAGCATTTAAATTACCTTCAACCTATGCTTCAACACTTTTTCACTTTTCTGCGAGGTCCTTCTGCCACAATGGCATTTCAAATTAAACAGGAATTTATTCTCAATCCAATGATTATGCAATTTATTTGAAATTAGATTAGAGAATGTGCGTAATGGTAATGATAACTCGCGTTGGAACTATACGAAAAGTACCTCCAAGTTAAAGTGAAATTTAATTTTGGAAACTAATTTCGGAGTTCGACACAATGCAATTTCTTAAATATATACGTCGAGTTAGCTACAGTTATATTATGATGAAAATGACTCTTAATAAAAATAAATTAAAATGGTTAGAATAAGTATTATGCAGATAATTTAAATATCTAGTAACTTTAATAGCTTACGCATAACATGTGCGTGTGCGTATGCGTGTAAATCTATAAAATGAACAGCCTACAATACATGCGATCCCTATATAAAATTTCAAAGCCTTGGTAATTTAAATCTAAAATATCTTTGCTTGATCTTAGTGCTTCAAATAAAAAGGAAATAAATAATAGTGGTATAAAGTATTATATCCTGTTCGTAAAAATGGACAATTTGTGATTATAAAATTTTTATATATCTATTAATATCATTCGATTAACCATTAGTTTAAAAAAGAAAAAATAAACGTGTTAAATATGTTTAAGGTTCATAAGCATTGAACTTAATGTAATGCGATGTTTATTATTAAAAAATGTTTGTCCCATTTATATTCCACTCACTCGTCTACGATAGTCATAAAATAGTAGGAAGAAAATTTCGACAATTATAAAAGTCATTATTATGATCTATCGATTGATGTCTTAATACAGCTAAAGAAATAATGATGTATCGATACTTTTTATTCATAATTTTTTGTCTTGTCAAATCATGAAATTTGTTACCACTTCAAACAATTTTAATGTTATTTTAAATTACATATTTTCTGTGAAATATTTACAACTATACAGTAAGATATCAAATTATCATGATGTTACCAACTTACGAATTTAATTAAAATTTTCAAATTGTCAAAGAAAAACAATTCCAGATAAACTTTTGAAAATTATATAAGAAGTCTAAAAATATTGTTTATTTTAGATTTCAAATTTCCTCATTCGTCATAAATTTATCAGACAAAATGTGTACCTACGTCTATGCATATAAATGCGTATATGAAATTTAAATGAGACCAAAGCCTGTACATAGAAAAATTTCGTCCAAACTGTTGTGATTGGCTGGATTTTATTTTATTTCGTAAAATGTAAGGACTCTAGTAAAAGATAATGAAATACAATATATATTAAAGAAAGTTTAAAGGACTTAATTTTTTCATTTACATATCAATAGTCGAATAAAATAGTATGCTGATGAGCAAAAAAATATCTACTATATTCTACATAAGTAATTTATATCATTAAAGTAATTGGTAAATTACTTAGGTGACATATTAAATGAGGAATAAAAAATTTTTTTTAAAAAATATACGAATATCTATTCCAATTTTATTTATAGATAAACAATGAAGAAAAAGGCTATTTAGTTTTACGATTAGATTAGACTTTTGTGAGTGATATTAATAGAAGTAGTTTATACACCTGACGTAAAGCTTCATAAAAAGTGTATTACTTATTTTATCTTTAGACATTACCTGTAGTTGTTAATTTTCAAAAATCCTTTAAATCTATACTGTAAGCCCAAATGTTTTAAATGGCATTAAATCCAGCGATTGGGATATGTTTTAAATGACATTTAAATAAATTTTATAACTGTTTTGCCAGATGTATTTTGCAAGAAATTAAAGGTTCGATCTGTCCTTGCAATCGTTATCCTTGTTGAAGCAATAAAAATGGACGTTAAAGTTTTTTGATCAAAAAGAAGATGACAAACTTTAAATTGCTTGAAAAAAACGGGAATAATATTTTTCATATTTGTTAGGATACAGCGATATTAACTACAGACAACTAAACGCCCACTTTTACACGCGCATAAGCAGACACACTTTGCACATACAGATGCGCATGCGCGCATCCGTATATAAAAAATAATGCATAAAAATGTTAGGTAATTCTGACCTGTTCTTTTTATGAGACGTTCCCCCAGAACTAAAACTCCGAGGAAGGAAGGAAAGAAGCAGAGAAAGAAGCAGTAGACGGACTTTACCCACATCACATTCAGCCTGCGCGATATATTTATTACTTGATATAACTCTTATTAAAACTATTTATTTACAAAAAAATAAGTACACTAGTGTTGCGTTGGAAGAAAATTACTTTTTTATCTTTAATTCGAGATGAAAATAATGTGAATTTTAGGAAAATATGCCTTTAAAATATTCATAGTCGCGTATCATTTTTTCTTATATGGTGACTATGCTGATAATAATTTTAAATAAAAAAAAAAAATAAATAAATAAAATAAATAAATAAATAAATAAATAAATAAATAAAAATAAAATACAAAATATTAAAGATAGTAAATAGCATTGCATTGAATTAGTGAGAAAATTCGAAAGTTCGTAGTCGAGAAGCATCCCGTAGCATCGTGCCAGAAGCAAGATCGCAAATAAAGCGATAAAGAATATGAGAAAGAAAAGAGTGAAAAAGGAGAGTACGAGTACCTTTAAATTTATCTTTCGGTGCAACTTCCTTCCCGACCGAGTGCACAAAATACAAATAAATATTAGGCTATGCGCTCCCGCAGTGCCAGTGCACATCTCGTCATCGCCACGACGAAATAAGAGAAGCAAAATAAAAAGAGCGCGAGGTAGAATAAGAAAAGAAGCGGAATGAGGAGAATACGCGGAAAGAAGGGGGAGACGAAGAATGAAAGGAACGGGTGGGAAAAGGAGCGCGAGGTCGTGATGGTCGAAACCCGGGATCCGGTCGACCTCAGGCGCCTCTCCTCGTTTCCCTTTTCTGCCCACCTCAATTAGTCATGGTCGCGAGGGGATGCGGGTCCTTGGATCAACGTGGGCGCGTTGCTATTCTTCGCGGAAAAATGCCCATGAAACGAGGACTTGGAGGCGGCCGGGATTCATCAGATGTTCAGGGACGCGTCATTAATCTCCGAGCGCCTTAAAAGCTACAGGTAATGCGCACTTGTGCTGCAATTACCCCGAGCCAGACGACTTTTTGCTGCGCGATCCTCGATATGCTCATTTTCTGGTGCTTGAGAGAGTCGCGCGAAATTAGGGAGACGTACGTTGCCTTGAAGAACAAGTGCTCGTTTATAGTCAATGCGTAACTCCATTTTTAAAGTCTGCTTCTTTCGTATTGACAAAGTATATCTGGCTTATAAGCGATAAATCGCCATCATCGACTTGGAAAAGTGACACTTTACTAATTAACCTAATGTATACGTCGCCGCTACTCTTACGCAATTCAACGATTCATTATGATTGATTTTTTGTAATAAGTATGTTTGCTGTTTGTTCAATAATCTCTAATCGGCGATTCATTCACAGTGACAATTTTTCATGTTTTATTTATAGAATCAAATTTTATTTTCATAAATATGCCGAGTGCTGTATGTCAGAAGGCTTAATTTATAAATTTATCAAACAATTGTCAACCTAGCTGGCTCATTTGGATAGTAAATATATTCAATATGATATAATTGTTAGCATACAAATTCCCATTGCTCTTAAATATCTATTAGCTAACAGTCAATAACAGTTATTATCTATCACCGTTTTTATATCTAAATATATCTATTCACTTTTAAAAGAATAATATGTTTATTTCTAATCAAAGTGTACTTTAAGTATTAATTTAAGAAACCATTAATATATAAATATATATATATATATATATATATATATATTGATTGCTTAAGTCGAATAAGGCACGAATCTTAAATTAACATTAATTCAATAGACATAAAATGAAAAATAAGCGCAGAAATAAAAATGAGAGAACATTGAAAGACAGTACGTTTATTTGTTCTGTTTATTTGTTTGTTTTTCTTCTATTTTCGTCAACTACTTTTAGACATGATTCCTATAAATGAGATATTCGAATTGAAGGAACATGGAATGATGATAAAATGTGAATTTCGCAAACTTTCAGACGCAGATTGTAATAATTAAAAAAATAATGAGACTATGTGGCATTTAGATTAAAATATTTCTACTGCGTACGAAAATTAGATAATGTAAAAGCAGATTAAACTAAAACTGGAAGAATGCGTAATCCACTTAAAAATTTTGATTGGAATTCTAAAACGCTTTTTACATGTTTCTTATTTTAATTTTATTAAATTAAATTTAAAAAGAAAAATAATATAACAATAGCAACAACCACAACAACAACAACAACAACAACAACAACAATAATAATAATAATAATAATAATAATAATAAGATGATGAAAAAGTAGAAGAAAAATGTGGACGATATAAAATCATCTATTTTCTCACGGAAACTCAGTATTGAGTATTGAATTGGATTTTCCTTCAACTTGTGTTGCCAGCCAGCCGTAGTTTATCGTAAAAATTGCAGTAAAAGTCGCATAACCTAGCCCTCGAAAAACAGAGAATGATGTTAAAAGTCAACACTAAAGGTCGTAAGGAAGGAGCTTTAATCTTGTCGGTATCAATTTCAGGTAAATTACGTGGCTGTTGTATTTGCAGGAAGACGATGAAGAAGACGACGATGAAGAACGAGGAGGAAGAAGAAAAAAAATTGAGAACAGGGTCAATTTCGCGTCGGTGACACAGCCTCAACATAAAAGAAAATGATAAAATTTAACGGCTGGTCATAAATACGTTGTAATACGGTAATTCGCCACGGAAAAGGAATTCGAACGAGTCGGTGCCTACGCAAGCAACGAAAAGGCTCGCCGGGTAGGCGAGTCTCGTCAACTCCTGGTTCGCTGCCGACGCCACTGCGAGGACTAAACACACCGATCCTAACAGCTATTTGTAGAGCGACGGTTGATTGTCCGGCGGCTTATCGTCTTCGCTCAGCTTCATCTATTTCTTTAAACGGCGACCCGCAATTCTCATCGGTACTCGCCGTTGGCGTGCACAGTGCTTGTCATTATTCGCACTCCGCAGAATTTTCGCGATTCACTGGGCCGTCGCCGTCACCATCAACGACGTATTTTGTAATTTCACGACGCGCACCGACAGGTCTTATCTCCGTGGGTACTCTTTACTTTATTACCCTAAGCGAAAAAAGGGAATCAACGATACAATGACGCTTGATCGATGATTCTTTGCGCTTTGCAACCCATTTCAGCCAATTACTTTACATCGCATTATTTTTCCCTCTGTTACTCTACCGTGTCTATGTGTGACTGATTGACTCTCTCTCTCTCTCTCTCTCTCTCTCTCTCTCTCTCTCTCTCTCTTTCCATATGCACGCGCGCGCGATTGGTTCTATTTCATAATCCAAACCATTATAATGAAATTACATTGTACCATCAAAACTATAACTAAATGATAATTCAAAACTTTCTACTTTTTAACAAAAAAATAGAAAGAAATTACTTATATAAAATATTACAAGCTATCTTGCGCGCTAAATGTTTATTTGAAAAAAGTATATAATATAAACAATAAAACTAATTATAAAATTTTTAAATTACGATTATCTATTTTTTTACATTTTACAATTCATATGCTGTTTCTTCGCAGATTCTAAACTTATGCATAACTGTTTTGCTACAAGTTTTTCTCTCGCATTGAATCATAAAATTCCTATCACTTAAAATGCTAAGTAATTAATTATTGCAATAAAATATTTTCAAACACTATCACGTTATCATTAAAATAAGTAAAAATAAATAATCATCACATTAATAATACTCACCTGGCAAACTCACGAGCTAAATAAATAAACAATATAGTTTCGATAAGTAAATATAAAAAACAAAAAGAAAAATGAAACCATAAAAAATACATACTTATTATGAATGTTAAAATGTAAAGAAAATTAAAGTGATTTCAATTTTATCTTATCTCTATTTATAGAAAGTAACATGAGTTTATTACGTATGTGACTTTATTACGTAGCGTAGATGATTTTGTGCTTATTACTAAAGCAGTAAATGTAATGCCATGCACAACAAAAAAAAAAAAAAAAAAAACAACAACAAAAATAATAAAGAATGAAAAGATAAAGAAAAGTCTCTTACTTGAAATAAGTATTTAAAGATATTTCCTACAGGAAAGTAGCACAGATGAGTGTTTCTGTTTCGTAATCCTAAATATCAACGTCCTTAATAACAAGACAACCTTTTGCGAACTGGTAAACTTTATCATTTAGAATCGTATTAAATGTTTTAGATTACTAGTATGCAAAGTAGCAAATTACACTAGTAAGTACGGCTAAAATAAAGGAAATAGAAAATGTAAGACATTAGTACAGTGATACCTGCCATCCCGTTACGTTTGCAACTCGATCTAGTAAATGCTATTTGAACTACTGAATATATATATATATATATATATATATATATATATATATATATATATAACTCACTACTCGAGGAGCTAAGATGTCGCCATTTCTGTAAAAAGGACGCATCTGAATTGCCATATGCTGAAGCATTTAGTGCTGTGAGCGGCGAGGCTGTTGGTATATAAAAAAAATCATAGGCAAATCATGCGAACGCAGAACATTCTCGGCACTTATTGTACGGTAATAATATTCTAGCCATCCCAGTGTTGGCTACTGTGCATTATAAATCGTGCCATTAGCCTATGGCCGATGAAAGCCTCCCGATTATTCCGTATTTCTTCGTATTCCGGCACGAATCGGAATTACTAATGGCAATTCATCCTATTGAGCTGCGATAATTTACGTTGATATTTTTATCCCCTCGTCTCAAATGCGAAAAGCGATAAATTATACGGGGTCATTCTCTCGAGCGCGAAAAACGTCAACTCGACTGGAGACACGAAGTCGAAAAAACCATCGCGTGACTAATTAATTGTTCGGAATGAACGAAATTGTAAGCGCTCGATTCAATACGCTTTCTCTCAAATCCTCCGCGACACCTTTAGCACAAGGAAATCGCACGAGCGAATAGATATCTCCTGCGAATCATCTCCCGATTCACGGACATTCGTGCAAATTGATTTGAATGCTCTCGCTACGATCTCGCTCTCGATGACTCCGTAGTTGCCGTCCCATCGGGAGCCCTTGTACTTTCATTATTCTACCTCGAGCTCGACATTCTAATCTGCAATTTCCACTCATCGATTTTCAAGTTTCGTTCTAATTGTATCGTCTGATGAGATTCCGACTCTCGCTCATGACCTCATTGGCCTTCCGTAAAACACGAACTAACTCCGCCGCTACGCTTTTAAAAAGCGAGCCTTTGTTACGCCTACATCCCGTGGGATCAAGTGCCGATCGTCTTTATTCGCCTCTCTCTCTCTCTCTCTCTCTCTCTCTCTCTCTCTCTCTCTCTTCACGCGAAAGTATTTCAACAAATAATTAACGCTTTATCCATTGCTTGTAATTTTACTAGACTCTATATTAACGAAACTTCTTATACCTTCTTATCGTCCGAGCATTCGCAATATCACGTCACTTGCCTCTAATTGGCGCCTCTTCGCAGTCGAAGAATCCACAATAACGGTACACTTGGCCGAAGACGGCCTGTACTATGTCGCTAATTAAATTTTTACTCTAAATTTTAAAAAATGTTTTTTTATGATTGATTCATTCTTTCTTATAAAGGTCATTTAACGGAAGAGTACGATACTTTTGCACGTCATCTTCAAGTATCCTCATGACCAATAGCATGTAACAACGTGTATATTACTTTTAGTCAGCCGCATAAGCAATCAAGAATTGCATTAAGCATTCATTATTATTATTATCATTATTAGTATTTAATTTAATATTTAATTGACGAACGCTTAATGCATCTCGTTTAAAAATTACACTAATTAATTAATAACAATTTCAATATGTCTCTGTAGCATTAAAAGTGTATTAGAGAAAAAAAATAATAGTTTCATATTGGTGTGTATGTAGTGTTGTACTGGAAGTCATTGGCATCGGATGGGCTTACACAAGCAGCCGTTAATTCAGTCTTGGAAAGCATAACGTCGAATTAATTTTCTTATCTTTTACAATTTTTCTATTATTTTTTCACGGTTTTTTTTTTTTTTTTTTTTTATTTCCTTACTAATTTATTTCTCCATAATATTAACAAATAATATTTTATACAAATTATGCTACGTCAGTTAAGCTAATAAACAATGACAAAAATTTTCATTATCAATCCAAAGTTTTTAGAATTCATATAAAAAATACTGCTATAATACATTGATTATTCTTTTCTTCTTTTCATTTAGTATTACGATTGTATATCGATCTGTAACATTAATCGGTTAGAAAAAATAATTACGTTTTTTTATTAAAACTAAAAGTTTTCTTTCTTAAGTTTTAATAATATACTAAAATAATGATTAAAACAATATTTACGAAAAGTCTAATGCGAAAGAAATATAAAATACATGTTAAAAGTACATGTTCAAAAACTTTTATTTTTAACGCCTCGATCCAAGTAAATGCACCATTTTTAGTCGTAATATCTTCTCTTACATAACATTAGTAACACATCGTAGAGGATAAATAAGAAATGCAAATAATATAAGAAAGACTTTAGAATTGTAATTATAAAAACTATATGCATGATTATTAGTGAAATGTGTAAAATCGAGTATTTTCAACTTTAATTGACGCATATACGTACGAATCATCGATTAACCTCACAGATAATATATCTTTTATATCCTGATATTAATAATTAAACAAGGTAATAATTAAAAATTAATTGCAGTCATTTAATTAGCATTATATTTTTATAAATAAATGACATTTAAGGCGTATTCTTTCTAATAATGATAAAGAATTTCTGGATTCCATTCTTATTTAGATTAAAAAGAAAGCGACAACAAGTCTTGGTTTACAGACTACCAAATCAGTGATGGTAGTATAAGTAAAAACAAGTCGATTGGTATACTTTCACATCATTTTATCCGTATTTTGACGATATATAGCGTATATTTGAAAGTTTGTACTTTCCTCTTTGACGATTTGTTAGATAAAAGAAAATGTTTTTAAAATCAATAATTCTTACATGTTGATGCACTTGCTTTAAGGTGATAAAAAAAAAAATTTAGTTTTAATTGTGTTGGTAATATAAAAGCAATTTTACTTTAGAGAACAGTAGACAATTAATGAAAAAATCTAGAAAATTTTTATTATTTAGCATTCTAAAGTTATGAAAGAAAAAAAAACCCTTAAAAGTAAGTTAAGTTTTGTATAAATTTATGGATTCAATATAAATAAAAATTTATTAGAAAATTAATTAGATATTATAAATTCAGAAATATCAATAGATTATATTTTTCAATTTATAAAGTTGAATAATTAATTTGTTTTTAAATTTTCAGTAAGTACAGCAGTAAATAGTATAACGATAATGTCATAAGAAAAAAAAAACGTAATTTAATTATAATGGATCTTATTGAGTTTTTATTGTGGAAATCGATCGAATATATCCAGAATACGTAAAACAATTTATTATTATAAATTAAGTCAGGCATTACTGTGAAATGATGGTATTTTACTCGTCGTTAACTCGTTATAATAATGGTTGTATATAGTCTCATTTTAAATATTATTTCATATAATTGGCAGAATGTAACGGGAAATCACTGTCGTCATTAATACAAAAGTCAGATTTAAACTTATCATTTAAGATCGGGATGCTTATCTTATTTGAAAGGGAACTAACAAGCAAAAATGATTATCGGATTTCTGCATAAAACATTCATCTAGACCATTTTCACTGTAAATTCGAAAAAATAGTCACAATAATAGCATAGAATTACGCTAATAACGATAATCATCAAGTTCGTGATGCTTTCAACGGCGATGGGGCTCTCGAATCTTTCACCTCCTTCAATCGACAGACATTTGAATGAGCGAGATAGTTGAATGACGTTGCATCGGAACAGTCGTGGAAGAGAGCAAGAGACATGTCCATGTACAGAAGGTCATTCAAGGTAGAAAATTATCAAGAGGACTGTTAATAGAATTAAAGAAGGGCTGTTTAATAGTTGATAAAGAAGAAGCTTTTGAAGATGCTCCGCTGCCTTTAATTTAATGTTAAAGTAGCGCTCGACTCCATAACCGTCTTCCGAGCCTTTTCGAATTGTTCACAAAGGACTCTAACTTTCGAAAGAATCGCCGTTCTTATGCGCCAAAAGCAGCTATCGCAATTAACGCAATAGCATTATAAATGCCTAATGATGCAATTACCTTCTCTAATTCTAATTACCTTCTCCAATATTCATATATATATATATATATCAGGCTTAAGGGAATAATTTATAATTTGTTTTAACGAATTCGAGGTAAAAGAACATTCCGCAAATCAAATCGATCTGCCTTGATGTGCACGTCCGATAATCCCATCAAATATCGTGTCCTCTCCCATTTAAACAAGCAGCTTCCATCGATTTCTTAACTCAGACACTGTAATTAAATCATAATTGTAGAAAATGTGGTCAGCGCTCTCTATTTAAGTCTTACGTATCCCAGCTAAGTCTTATTTCACGAGGATAGCGATAACGAAGAGTGCAAGGCACCCGATAAAGGCGTCATTAGTGTGTATGAGAAGGTCGTTTTGTAGATAATTATATTCAAGTGTCCAAGGACTCGGATAGTACGGATGAAAGCATTTTTAGGATACTAGTATAGCTATAAAAATTAATTTAAGCATACCCGACTATTATTATTAAAGAAATTATTGAAATTAAAAAATTATTAAAAAAAAAAAAAATGTAAATGCAGGAATAAGAATGGATAAATATGAGTATGAAAGTAAAGCAAAAATATCTAATAACTTGTATTGTAATCTAAATCTTGACTTTAATCATTACACATACGATCAACGAATATATAATAGTATATATAATATAATATAATAATATATTAATATAAATATAATATAATATAATAATATAAAGTGATGAAGAAATACTTTTCAACGTTTTGCAATGCAAACCGTGACGTTAAAACTGCATTTTCGATTCGTAAATAATCCTTATTGAATTTAAATTAAACTTCTATTTAGTGATATAGAACAATATTTATTAAGATCCTAAAACATTCTCTGAATTTTGTATATAGCAATTTGTATAATAATTCCTTCATTTAATGGAAATTATGAATTTGAAGAATAGCAATCAAAGTCAGATATATTCGATATATCATACGTGATCATTCTAATAATATTGGTATCACTTTTTTTTTGTTATAAGTAATTGCAATCTGAATTAGGATTAGTATAAGACTTGAAAAGACGTACAATTGAACGCAATTACACCTCAAGAAATCATTATATTTAGTTAGACCTTGCATAAATAAAAAATATTTTTCTCATAGTCATTTATTTATTTGTACATTCTTGTACATGTGAAGGTCATTATTATAGGTAGAAAATATATAATAACGTATTGTACAATTAATGCACGAGTAAAATATAAAATATTATAATAAAAACATGAAATACTTTTAATAATTATTATTATAATTTATGAGTAAGTACAAGATAACTATATAGAAAATTATAATACCCACATTATACGTATAATTGTTGTTTAAAAATATTATAAAAATTTCTAAACAAATTTTTGAAAATAAAATAAAATTTCATATTTTCTATGTAATAGAAACGCGATGCACATTAAAATTATGCATTTAAGTTTTATTACAAGGAGTGCAATTTAAAAAATACATTCATATTATTAAGTAATTCCATTAAATTTTTTTTTTTTTTTTTTTTTTTTTTTTTTTTTTTTTTTTTTTTTTTTTTTTTTTTGATATTTACGATAAATAATTTCTAGAAATATAATCGAGTATATATATAAATTAATTTTTGTTTTCATCTTTTTGTAATGTTATTATATTTTAATATTCTTGCTTAATAAATATATAATTAAGTACTTAAAAACGCTTTTAAACATTAACATAAGTAACTTTTAAGATAATTACAGTATAAAAGAAATTAATTTTAGATACTCCTTAATAAATAGAGTAACATAAATAAATTACGAATATAAATTTTTTATAAATTATTTCATGAAATATTATATTAATTGCTTGTCGATTTAATAATATTGAAACAATTAAAAAAATATATATATTCAGTTATTTTAGTTAATTGTTAATTATTATAAAACAATTGTGTCAATAAAGTTCTTTATTCGGTGCATTATATAAAAGTACAATTTATTAATACTTGTTAAACTTGTTAGCATTTGAATAATAAATATATAATATTTATTTTAACTCTATTTTGATTTGTCTTAAAACAGATTAATTTAAGCATATATTAAATAAGCGATATTTTCTTTGAAAACATTTACTAAGCTTTAATTATTAAACCATATGAAAATTAAATTTATGTTAAAGAAATATAATTATCTTAAAATTGAACATAGTAAATATGAATTTAATCAATACTTTCTGTATTTGTAATTACTATATATAATTATTTAAATTCATCAAGTATGACGTGATATTTTCGGATTTGAATATCTAATCTATTTAGTTCTCATCAATTTTCATAATATTTTGGCTAATATGTACTCAGGTAGTATTTGTAATTAACATTAATTTAATAAATTACAGACATTCATGATGCGAATAAATAAATTAATGTTAAAAAAACCCTAATTATTTTTATCAAAATATTTAAGTGCCTAAAGCAAAATCACTTATTATCGGTGTTTTTTTATAATATTATTTCAATCTACATAAACTATCGTTCTTTTTTTTAACATCTATATTAATTTTTAATTTTAAAAACATACTTTTACGTTTTTAAATAGATACTTCAAGTTTCACAATATAATTTATCGATAAGGTGTTTTTTTTTTTTTTTTTTTTTTATAAAAGAATGCCTTAGACTTTTGAAATACTAATTTATTAAGAAAATAGTATATAATAATGTAAGAAGGTATATTTTTTAACTTATTATATATGACAATACAACGTTCTCTAATTAATAATCTAATATAACAATTAGATAATATAATACATTATTAAGCAAAGATGATGTTTCAAATATTATTTTTCAAAGAAATGACAAATATTTGACTAAAAACTAGTATTTTTCAAGCACTTACTTAAAACTTTTATCTAAATTCAGAAGAAGTTATAATTTAAATAATTTAAAGCTAATTAACGTTAAATTAAAAAGTTTGTTTTCTGGTAATATTATTAAAATTTTAATTAAATCCATTGAGAATTTGCTAATATTTCTGAGCACGTAGATTTGAATACTTTTTACTTTTAGCTAATTATACCGAAAATTTATATTTATAATTTTAACATAAAAGTTTTCCGTATATTTAACATTTTGAATTAATCTAGTAAGCAAGCAGGAGTTCTTTTTTTATTACGTCGATGAGTGAATACCGTATTTATTTTACTCTCGACTCATTTGTTTACAACCAATAATATTCATAACTACAGTCCATAAAATAATCGATTCATAAATAAAAATTAATATAATAATTATTTCAAAATATACTTTTCACTAAATTTATAGATAATATCACAACGCTGTTTAAATTCTTATTAAAAACTTGACAATTTCAATTTTTGTTTTTTTCTCGACATTCATATATTAAATAGCAGTATAATAAAAATATTAATAATATGAGAAAAGTAGACTAGGAAATGCGGATAAATATTTTATTCAATGTGTATAAATATCTACAAAGAAAGAATATTATAAGCTTAAATATTAGCTATAGGTAGTATTAAAAATTTTAATTCTTCTACACTTATCAAAGACACAGCGTTAATAAATGGATAATCAAATTGACTATTAAATCATATATTATAAATATATATATATATATATATATATATATATATATATATATATATATATATAAAGCTTCAGTTGTTCTAAGAATAGATTGAAGCTCATTAAACGTGACTTTGCTTTAGAGCAATTCAATAATCACTGTTTCGGTGTAGTCTTTTCCTTGAATGAACTGTGTATATTATAAATCTAACTAAACATATACATAATTTACTAATTTATAGCAACCATTTTCATAATACTACAAAAATTATTATGTTTCAAAAAAGAAAATTAATACGTTATGCTGACTATTCAATAGTGCTACGAGATATAAATACAACTATTATTATTTTATAATAATTTTGACGTCACTTATCATTATTATTACTCATCGGTTATATTATTTGAAGGTAAGCAGTGTATTATTTAAATAACACAATTATCTAATGAAATTATTTGAAAATATTACAGTGATGTAACTTCTTATGTAATTCTTATAAGTTATTTTAATCATGAAGCCACGACGCGATACCTTTCAGTTATTTATCAGTTATTCAAATGAATAATGAATAATTATATATCACGTATATTATGGAAAAGTTTTCGTATACGATAATCGTGATAAACAATTAATTACAAATCTATTGTATAATACTATGAACTTGAATTACAATAATTTTATTACGGTGATTTTTTTAAATTTTCTTTTAATTGTGATTGATTAAATATTTATTATTGAAAATCAAACAACTTTTTAATTTATATTACAACTAATACTATTTATTATATAATTTGCTTCTATATCAAAATCAATTATTGTTTATGTATAATAATAGTATTACTTATTTAAAGATAAAACATATTCTAACCAATATTTTAAGAAGTGATGAGAAATGTTAATAATAAATTTATATTTTATCAAGCTTTAAATATCATTTTGGAAGATTATTTATATTATATTTCATTAATTCATTAATTCTTATAATATATATATATAGTCTATAATATATAGTTTTGAAGGATCGCTTAGTTTAAAAAATAATTTATTCACTAGATTAATAATTTTAATTGACATAAATTGCATCCACATATTTTCACGGAATAAATCAATATAGATTAAATATAATAATATTTTGCTAATTCAATGATTAAAATTGTTAAAAATGTTAAGAAACAAATACTATAGAAACTTACTGAGCAATTAAAAAAGTAAATTACACATTAATGTGATATGAAATTTGGTAATTTTATTACTCTTGAGAACTTTATAAACTAGTATTCATTGATTTAGCATTATTTAATATATTATAGTTATAAATAATTAATGTGACTTTAAAGCAGTTGTATTAATTATTCTATACAAAATTTATTTGAAAATTAATTTATGAAAATAATTTATTAAACAATAATATCGTTTTGTATTTTCTCATCGTGATGAAGAGACTATGCCGACGATCATATGTATTTTTTATAACTTATATCAGAAAATTCGTGTAATAAGAAATTCAAAGAATTACATCTTGACAATAATACGTTTCTTTACAACCATGTGACCCCTTTTTTTTCAATAAATACTTCCTCCGTGTAATTTTCAAAGCAAAAAAGGATCATACTTTCAAAGAGAACAAAGCAATTTGCACTCAACAGCTATGGTATCTGGAAATATTTAATTTTAAGAAAACAAAGCAATACGTAGTTTAATGATATGTTGAACATCGGAATACTATCAACGTTGAAAGAAAGATATTTCTGTATTTTGAGAAACTACTACGTATTATTATAATTATTAAGCAAAGAAAAAGATTATATTTATTTGCCGGATTTATATATTAAAATCTTCTAAACTTTTCGAGGAGCGCGAACAGAAAAGTAAAACGTGAACAGTAATGTAATAATCAATCAATCAATCAATCAATCAATCAATCAATCAATCAATACAAAACAATAATTTATAAAAATGAATTTACTTAATATCAATTTGTCGCGTAGTCATTTAGTATATAATTCTCGAAACTATTATCTATGAAAACGTGATTATTTATTTTCATGAATTTTATTTTCATTATTATTGTTGAATTATTAAATTTAGTTTCCTCTTTGTGATAGTATTATAGCAGTCGGCTTAGACTCGCTAAATAGAATATTTAAAGAATTATAATTTATGGATCTCGTAACTTTGACGGATCAGTGAATCTGTAAATTTTTAATAATCTAATAGTTCGCGAGATATATAAAAATAATGATTACGAATTGAAGTTCTTTTTATCAATCTTTACACGAGTAAAAAAAATACTTGATTTAAAAATCTATTCTTTAAAAACAAAGTATAACATGTAACATTTTTACTCGGCAAATTTCGAGAATATAATAGATTTGTTTTTTCTTTTCATTCATTTTTTTTTTTCAATGGATAATATCGAATGTTACATTAAGATTAAATTCGAGATAATAAGAATTTGCGATCCAGGATATTTTAGTAAGTTTATTGCTTTAAAAGTTACTCTGCTACAGTTTTAAGAAAGAGATTTTAAGAAAATTGGATAATAATCAACTTAAAATGGCACTGCTCGTACTTGATAAAATTATTCAGAATTACAGTAGCGCTGAAGAAGGTAGAATTTTTTGATAAATTATGTAAAGCACAAACGACGCCTTGAGATGGATCTATAAAGTTGTAAAATGATTTTTGGGATTTTTAAATGTGCAAAAATTCTAACATTATCATTTCTTAGCTTCTCCTGGAGCGTGATATTAGATTACCCTTTTCACGGCTCAGATCTACTACCTGCGATTTCTTACTTTTTCTATAATATATATATGCAAGCTCTCATAAAAAGATGCAATTTATCTGCGTGAAACGTGCCTATTTGAAGCGTGAGAGGAAATATTTAACTCTATTTTCGAAGAGATATGGAAAAAGTGGTATCATACGTAGTCTGCATATGTGGATAAGTTACGTGAAATGCAAGGAACAGTGTCTCGGGATACGATAATATTTAGCGATTAGACTATAATGAATTTATTTGCCAAACATGCGGTTACTTTGTACAACTATTTCTTAAAATTTTCACACTTAAACACGTATACCTACATATATACATTATACGCATAAGCTGTTATTTAGCAAAAGATTCTTTTAATCAATAATTGATGGAAATATAAAAAGTATCACGCTCCAACCCAGCGCGACGATACAATTAATAGGATTGAATATAACAAGAATTTGTCATTGATTAATTATTGATATAATAATAATTGCCTCGACATCCAAAACCCATTATAAATTGCCAATAATTATTATCTCGCAACATATATAGTTTTGAAACTATTATCTAACAATTGTGATAAATTATATATTTGTTTTGCCTTTCATAAGGGCGCTGCTTCTCGATCGAAGCCGAAATTTCTTTAATAAAATAATAAGCCACTGGAAGTTTGGAATTCAAAAACAGAACGGGGCTTAGCAGTTGGACATGATAAAATCTATGTTTACCCTTTGGTTAAATCAATACTCGCAGCACCCCAGAGTTTCTTTCGCGTCCAGCGGCCAATAAAAAGTAGTAGGCTTCGATCGGCGGCAAGTCGAGGTCCGTCCTTACGCCTCGTACTATTCTCGCATTGTAATATGGAATGCACAGCAGGGAACAAGAAGAAACACGTAACGGGCAATTTTCATTCTTAAAGAGCGATCGACGCTAGTCTAAGTGCCGCATAATCATCCTCGTTACTTTTGTCGCGGTCGTGAGGACACGATTGCGCGCCGCGATTAAGCCCCAGCGATGACGTACGCGAGCCTCGAGTCACGAAGACAGAGACAATAGAGGCTGCTTGAATCTTTGCAACGCAAGGAGTTCTCTGGAATGTTAGCCTGCCTTATTCTGTCCTTATGTCCTTCCGTCTGGGGCTCGAGATCCCCGATTCCCAGCCTGACCACGTCTCGCGGCATCGATGCACCGTCATCGACACTCATTACATTTTCACGTATCAGCCTAATTATCAAGTCTCGATCAATGTCGATATTCCATTAGTATATGCAAATGCATTATTATAAAAGCGTGTTCGATATATGTGACGCACGAACCTTTGGACTCTTATAGAGCGAATAGATGCGAAAAGTACGTAAAAATTTGCTACGTCCAGGGGTGCAATAATAGTGTTATCGACTGGGAAAGACTTCCAATATAGTGGCTCGACACGTATTTCACCGGCTGTCTAAAGGTTTTCTCCGCACACATTAAAATCATCTCGTCTACGTCGCTCGACAGACATATTCTTATTGATGTCGCGTCAATGATGTTTCTTTGATTTATATCGATTGACAATTCATTCCAGTCAAGAAGTCAGTCCCCATTCGTTTCTCTCAGCGAAAAGCTCGAATATGATAAATCCGGCTTTTCTCGCGAGAATAGCTCCAATTGTCACATACGTGTGAAATCGATAGCAATCACGATTACTTGGCAATTTTAATTTTCTCGGCCTATGCATTGTGTAAATATATGCAGTTTGGCTATAAATTAATCGTGCGTAGTGTTGTTAGCTATTCAATATGAAATTACGCAACAACTATTGCCGAGAACTGGCTACGTGCCTGAAAACGTTACCATAGAACCAATCAATTTTTAATTAATAATTCGAATGAGTTTTTCATATTATTATGTGTGCATGAAAAGTTTGTAAAGAAGTTTATTCAAAATTGCATTTTACAAAAGTTACTAGATCAGACAATTTTTAATCCAAATCCAATGTATAATACACAAATATTTAAAATTATTGATGCGCCTGTATTTTATTCATTTTTCACGCAGACATGAATTTAATTTAATTTCACATTTCCTCGAGATCTACCATTCTATTATATAACGAACGACGATATAAATTCTTCTAAAAATACTAATCTTTTGCTTCACTTATTTTCAAACCATTGGATTACAAATCTATTTTCATATGCAAAACAACTATACGGTTGGTACTTAATTATTTCATTATCAGTTTAAACGAAATAAATGCTTTTAAATGTAAAACAGTAACTTGTTCAGTTTTAAGACATACAATACTATTAACAGACATTAAAACTTTAACATTAATAATTAATGTCCCGTTATAATGCCCCAAATTCATACAATTAAATAACTGCAAAGGTTAAACAATTCGATTATAATTCATTAACATATGAACTTTTCAATTTAAGTGTTGTATTAACAATTTTTAGCTCTTAATAACTGAATATGATTGTCGAACGATAATTTGCAAGTTTAATAAACACTAAAGAAACTGTGTTTTTCAGACAAAATATTTATTTGAATAGCCTACTTATAAATATTAAATCAAGCCGGTATTTATACATAAATGTATGTCTCTCTCTCTCTCTCTCTCTCTCTCTATATATATATATATATATATATATATATATATATATATATATATATATATATATATATATATATCGATTGGATAAATTGTTAAAAATCGAAAATAAAATTATTTTATGAAAATTACATGCAAGTACGAGCAACAGTAATATAATAAATATTCATTAGTATTAATAAATTTGTAAATGTACGGAAAAATATAGTTATCTCGGATGCCGAATGAATCTGTGACGTCTCGACAAATATTCGCAATCGATGTAATGCAAAGAATTACAAAGCGGAAATACTTCAAGAAAGGGCAAAAGCCTTTCTTGGGAACTGTCGAGAAGGAATATCTACGATTGGAGGCTCCGAGGCCTGCACGCCACATGTTTTATTTGTTCTCGACGATGCGCTCGACTGACTCTTCCTTCGAGTACACTTTTGTAGGCGTACTTACGCGCTTGTATTTTAGATAGGCGATGCATCATTAGCGCAGCCTTCATTTTCAAAAATCACATTATTCATAAATTACATCGATTATGCGCTATAAATCGAACTTTAACATTTTTATAATTAAATGTTGAAAATATACTTCTTTTTTTTTTTTTAATTAACTGCAGAACTACATTTGCTCCACTATTGACTTTGAAATCTATTTTACTGGTTTTTTTTACTCAATAGTATTAGCTATTGAAGCAGAAGATACGCTCTTTCTTCATATATAAGATATCTTTAAAATTTATACAACTCTCTGAGATTAGTAATTATAAATTAATCCTTAATAATATTACTTTTAGCAATTTACACTTTTTTTTTAAATAACTCCGTTTCATCCAATTATCTATGTGCCTTAATATTAAATATAAATATAAAAAAATGTCTAATGTCTAATGTCACCACGGGTATAGTTAAATCAAACATAATTTGTTGAATCATTTTTGCAAATACATTATGGATAAATAGTTTGTGAATTAAGATGTAACATATTTCTAACAAATTCATTAATATCGTATGTAGAAATATAATGTTATTGCTGCATAATGCCCCACGAAGCTTGTTATAATCAATTAACAGATTATAGTAACTGATACGTATAATAATTTATTAATTTATTAACTGATTTATTGATCTTGCATTACATATAATAATGCTATATTTATAAAAATGAAAAGTATGTTACAAATTTATATTTTAATGCCCACAAAATTAGCCAATTAATTTATGTTTCATACTGATTTGTAAAACATAAATTATTTTACAATCAAAAATATTAAATCGGTATAATAATAAATTATGAATGCGATAAATTAATAATAATCAGATTGTGGTCTAAATTTTATCGCGTATTTTATTATTTACCAGTCATTGAATTCATCATTGATAAATAATTTAAAAAATAAAAACTTTAGATCTATTATGTCTTATGAAATTATTTGAAATTTTCTATCTAAAATATTTATAATCGATGCATTATTTATGAAATATTTTATAGTCAGTTAGAATAAAAATAAAAAATTTCGTGTACTTTTTTTTCTTTATATAAATTATAAAAATCTTTATGTAGATATATGAAAATACAACAACTTAAACATTCGATGTTTTTCAATAGATATTTATTAATATTTATCGCTTGTATTGTAATTAAGCTAATTAAAAAATTATTTTTAAAAAGAAATAATGAATAGAAAGATACGTTCGCATAATATTAATGTGAAAATTAGTTTACGTATATTTATACGTTTATGGGACTATCGAGATTGAATTATGGAATAACAAGATATATATATATATATATATATATATATATATGTTTTATCTCGCTCCAGTCTCTCAAATTCATTATGAAAGCTGTTTTGAAGAGTTTCTTTACAATCAAAACAAAACTATAATAATTTAATACATGTTTTTCAATTAAATGAATTGAACTAAAAATCACATAACAATTAAAAATTATAAATCAATATAAAAAGATTTTCCCTCGATAAAAATGGTTGGTGAAGCAATGATTTCGTTTATATTTTTAAATTTTTAGATTTTATTATTACTTCATACGATGGAAATTACTGAAAATAACTAAAAAAAATTTTTTTTTATAATTTTAATTATAATTAATTGAAAAAATAATTTTACTTTTATCAATTATATTTCAATGTGTGTTTTGCAAATTTAGCATATCATTTATATAATTATTTAAATATTTCGAAATATTATCTAGCAAATTTTGTATTTTTGAACATTACACATGTTCTTTTCCTTGATTATTAAATACACTGATTTTGCTTTGTAGTACACTCAGTTAAGTTTTTGTTAAAAAAAAAAAAAAAAAAAAAAATTTATTTCATCTTTATAAAGGTTAAATTTGAATTTCTATATGTAAATGTAGAAATAGATGCAAATAAATCTTGAAACTAAGATTTAATTCTAACAATTAAACTATCAGCAAGAATTTGAAGAATCTTATGCGATGTTATTTTAATTTTGTTATTATGTAATTAAAAAATATCACTGTTAAATGCATTAAGTGATATAAAAGAATTTACTGTATTCCATTATGAAACATTTATATTGAAAATTCTTAATGGAATAATAATTTAACTTTTTTTTTATCGTGATTCCTAATACATTAATAATTGTATTATTTACGATATTAAGCATCTTATAGATTTCAGAGCTGAATTTATTAATTTTTAATTAACAATAATAACATTTATTTATAGCTTTTATTTTTAATAAATCTGATTTTCATTCTTTTTACACGATTTGCTATTGAATAGTATTACTATAATAACATTACAAAATCTATCTTTTATACTACGAGAATATGGTAGAATCGTCCTTATGCCTAAATACCATACTAAATACCATACTCGATATCATATTTTCAGTTACTTGGAAAATAAACTTTAAAGCACCGCGTGCGATGATGTCACGTATCTAGTCATCGTTCTATTAAATAATGTAATATCATCCCCTTCGCCTATAAATAAACAATAAAAAAATATATTTATGTATGTAATTGCTTTTTCTATTATTATAAATTAAAAGTATTGAGTTCAGGTATGTTTTAAAAGAAATATTGTTCATTACTTTAATAATCAATTATTTCTATAGTCAACCATTTTGTACGTTGATTAGTGATTAATGTAACAAAAATGTTTCAATTATTTCGATCAATTACTATAATTTAATAAACTTTAAAATGAAATATTAATTTATGAAATATTATATGATAAAAATATCAAATGATGGCATTTACTCCATTTACCGTTCATAAATCAATATATCAAAGGTAAATAATGATTTTATTATTAAAGAAACGTGAATTTGAATATTCATTAAATCTTTGGATATTCGATTAAAATCCAAAATTAAATTAAAATGTTAAATGAATAATTTAAGTTCATGTTTTATACATTTCAGTGCTTTCATGGATAGTCATTTTTTACGTGGCAACTTCACACCATTATAATTTCTAATCTTGATTTATTATAGCGCCTTATACTCATCTAAATTTAAAAGTATAATTCACTCTCTCTCTCTCTCTCTCTCTCTCTCTCTCTCTCTCTCTCTCTCTCTCTTTCTTTCTGTCTCCAAAGAAATTCAACTTTTCCAATAATTATGAAGGAATAAAAAGACTTTAATTTTTTTACTTTAATTCTTATCGTATAAGCTTTATAAGACAAACTAATATAGCTTATCGTGCTTTAATCAAACTTATGGCCAATGATTAGAATAACAATTTAATGTAAATTTTATAATTACTGTAAATGTATTGTGATTGAAATAAGAAAATTAAGTAGATGATAATAGATCCGATATGTGCTTTACATTTTATATTAAAAATATTTGAACGCGCTAGACAAATATTTCTTACCGCGATCATTAATAAAAGAAACGTTTCTATAAATAATAGGGAATATTTTAAATTTACGTTCTATTTTAATGCAAAACATACGTTTAATTAGGAGTAAATAGTAAGAAAAATTGAAAAATTTTAAAAAGACAATGGAATAAGCGAAACAGAAATAATAAGTAATATTACTCCACGATACTTTACACAGGGATATTATTGCAAATAAAAATAAAAAGCCGCATTAAACATTGATAGATTTAGAATTATAATTATTTCTAGTATTGTCTTCACTCGTGTTCGACGTAATTAAACAATTACATATGTCAAGCATATAATACAAACGCGGACATTGTGTTAACATGTAACATAACACAAAACAACTGTTTGTCTGGTCAGAAAATGTACATCGGCATCACAAATAAATCCCTCACTTACATGTGTACAAATGCGGCATTGGTGACTTCCGGCTGAAGGAAGTAGGGGTGGAAGGTTTTTTAAATAATAATCTACGCCTATTTGCACACTATTCTCTTTCCAGTATTTAGAGAAAGAGAAAAAAATCTTACATTTTCGGGATATTGTACACAAATCGACAAAAATAAAAGTGATACTACATAAATAAAGCTGAATATGTTAATAATTCGTAATTCTATAACGGAAATGTGTAAATTTGAATAATTTATGGTAAAATATTCCATTTTGAATTATAATGTGCCTCGTTTTGAATAACACAATGTGCTACTTTGAATTATAGTTTATGCCCGATATAATACAGGGAAATATTCTGTATCAGATCTTTAAATTTTTAGTTTCATCTTTTCATCACTCGTATACCCCCAATAAAGTTTGTTTTTTGATCGGTAACGTATTAAAAATTTTTTAGTAACAAATTAGTATGCAATTACATTGTATAAAATAATAAATTAGCAATCCAATCGTTATTGTTCGCATTGCTTATAAAGTGTTATTGATGAGATTTATTTTCCTTTTTTATACGAAATGTTTGAAATGCATAATAAAATATTATTTCTTCTAATGAAATAAATACTCCTTCCAATAATTTTATGAAAATGCCTATTGCATTATATCGCAAAGTATTTACAAATTTATATTACATATACGTTAACATATTTATATATATATATATATATACACATATATACACAGAGATTGTAAATTTTTACTAATGAATTACAACAACAATTATAATATTACAAAATTAAAAAACAAGATTAGTATTATGAAATATGTATAAATAGATAATAAAAAATCCAATTTTATTTATTCATTAAGATATATTTAATTAGTAAATTTGTGCGATGTAGAATTGAAGAAAAATATAAACAACCGATAGTTTTCTTAAGCTTTATTCTCTAATCAATTCTGATTTTGTCATTAAATTTTCTTTTACAAATCTTTGCAAAATCATCAACTCTAAAATAATCAGTCCATTGAATGTATATATAATATATATATATATATATATATATATATATATATATATATTTAGATTACATTAAATAAAATTACTTATTCGCTTTATACAAGTCCTTAAATCACCTTAATATCTTTTAAGGAAAACATTAAAGCCGAAATACAAAAGTAATTGCGCTTGAATTTATGAAAAAAAAGAAATTTTAAGAAAAAATTGAAGTCATCATTAAAAAAACATCTCATTTTTCATATTAATAATTGCCCACATGAATCTATAAACAATAAATGTCACAATTATCTGCACTTTAAATCGATATATTCACAATGAACGAAAGCATTTTCCTATATCATAGATATCGTCAACGACATTTTCAAAATTAAAACCTGAAAAGTGCTGTGAAAGATATGTGTTGCGAAAGCAACTTATAAAGTATGCGATCTTTGCGATTAAGGTCACTTGCACTTTTCATTAGCCTAACGAATTATACTCCCACATTCAACCGTACAATTCGTACTCTTTAATGCTACATTACTCAGCTCACGTTCCGGAAGTAAGCATTGCTCCAATCTTTTGTAGAATTAATAATATTTTTTATTACACCTTTGTCTCATCACGTTTTATCCAGCTTCCATGCAATAATAGTCCCCCACATATCTTCAAACTCTTGAGCATTACATTATCAATACTCATTTCTAATTCCATATTGTTTTAAGCTTTTTTTTATTATTCCAGTCACTTATAACGTATTTGTTATGTTATATCAGATATACAAACTGTATTATTAATTTTTCACATAAGATAACGTGTAATATTTACAAATTTAAATATTTATAATTGAATCGACAATTTATTATGAATTTTATAATTAAATGGTAAATAAGGAAATTAATTTAAAAATACCGCCGAGTATGATTAATAAATGCACTCGATGCAACCGTAGATATAATTTATTAATTTATTCATTTTTGGTAAGACGAATAATATTTTAATCTTAAGCATAGAATAAACTATCAAGCAATTGTTATTTATCCCGACGATAATTACATTTAATTGTTCGTTATCCTGATGCAAAGCATTAAAGTTTCGACACAAATGCAATCGTAATTTAATTTGGAACACTCAAACTCAATGCCAAGTTCTATCTTATTCATCGTCTGTATTTAATTTTATATTTCTTTCTATAATATTAGTAAACTTTATGTATATATATTTGAATTTTCAATTATATATTCTACCTTCTTCGTTAGATATTCTCTATTCTAATCCCATGTTTAATATTCTAAGTAAATTCAAAGAAATTTATGACCTCAAATGGATTATTCGGAGTTAAAAAAAAAAAAAATTATGTTATATTATACTATTTAGAAAAAAAATTATTTTCTCTTAATAATTTGACTAATTCATTGGATTATTATGCTAATAACCAGTAATGACAGTAATTTTAAACATATTTGATTAATTTCTAGACTACCTTGACGTGCATAAATTTTTATAACGTTTTTTATTTTTTTTTATAAAACTGTAAACTTAAACTCCTTAGCATATCTTACATAAAACTATTTACCTCGCGCTACAGAGAATAAAAAAATCAGATTTTTTGTAGGCGACTTGATGCACCAATTTTCTCTCAATACATATTTATCTCAATACAATTTATGAATCAGAAGTAAAAATTTACCATTTCCAATTGTAATGCTAATTTAATACAAAGTTTCTTAATTTATAATATGAAATATGAAATAGATGCTGATAATATGAAATAATTTTTTTTGCACTTCTATTTTGGAAATTCTTCAAAATTATTCCAATATCAAATTATTAAATTGATGTAAAATCTAATGACATAATAATAGAATTATGTAGTTCTGAAATCTTTTTTATACATATTTGTAATATTATTATTAATCAAATGTCTACAATTAGTGATTCTTATTTTTTTCCTAGAGAAAAAGACGTGAAACTTTGAACTGTTATTTAAAACATTATTTACTACTATTTATTATAATTATAGAGTTCTCTAGGAATTGAGCAACTTATACAAATAAAATTTTCAATATCTTGACGATCGCAATATCCTATTTTAATGTTTACATAATATAGGCTCAACCTTGCGACATTCTAATTAATGAGTAATTAGATATAATACTGAGTCATGCTCACTTTTGTTAATAATTATGGAAGTGTAAAAAAAGGGAAAAAAACACGGTAAATCAAGGAGAGAAATATTGGAAAGTTGGGACTTTGATTGGATGATCAACTGATATTTTGATGTTGATGTAACTCGGGTAGTTAAAAAATTAATTAGAATGATTTACGAGTATTGAAATTATTGTATTTATTATCTAAATCGTCAACTTTTAAGCAACAAATCGCCAATTCTTTTAAGTTTAAAATCACTTTAACGTAATATTTGTTTTACTTAAAAAAAAAAAAAAAAAAAAAAAAAGTTAGCCCTTGGACGGCCATCACTTTAAAAGAATACGCACGCGCATCAATAACAAATTCAAACAATTTCAGAAGTTCGGAAGTATCAAGCTTAACTTTTGAATATAAAATATATACAAAATTACGAATGATCGAG
>NW_011948417.1:7493681-7496181 GCF_000503995.2 Ceratosolen solmsi marchali
AGGGAGGGGGGGGGGGGGGGGGGGGAGTGTGTGTTCGCGCGCGCGCGCGCGCGTATGTTTGCGTGTGTATATGTGTAAATGATGGTGGCGGTTAGAGGGGAATTGGTTAAAAATAATCTCGATAATTTCTGATCGCGTACATTGAATTTACAGTTTCACGCTTTAATGATCGATACATTGTAAGCGCGTAATTTGCAAAAATTTCAGGCCAAGCCTTATGTTCGACACCCAAGTGCGTTGCCGCAATCCCAGAATACTGTAATAAGAGATTTTTTGTCACAGAACACTAGTCTCAAATAGCCTTTTATATATTTTTGCATCAAATTCACGTGAGCTTTGGTTTTTCTTCTTTATTATTCCATAAAGTCATTAGGCTTGTTCCACCTATTAATTGATCCACCACGTGCTGGGTGTTACGACGCCTTACGGGAAGCGTCCATCGACCATTCTGACTCTAAAGAAATCTATCTCGATTGGTATCCGTCTTATAGCTTCTTTCGTCCCCTCACACGGATTCATGCAGTCTTTTCTAATAAATTACATGATCGATAGATTGTTCCGCCAACACGTCTACCTACCTGATTAGATAAATTTCATCCGCACACGTAACTGTGTGTATTTATAAATTTTCTTTCGTATTTTTTCTCCCTCTAAGGAATAATTTCTCTCTACATAGACATTTTGACTAGTTTACTTTTTAAATTTATCATTGTTTTTAAATGAAATTGAATTTATGATGTTTTCTATATGAATTTAATTACGACAGCAGCCGAAAAAAGCTCTAATAGTTCACAATACCGAGACTCTAAAACAGAAAAGAATTCACATTTGAATGAAAATTTTTTTATCATTAACTTAGAGGTACAATATTAAGAGAAGTAAATTTATACAATTATGTTACGAATTTAATCAACTTTAAAAAATTTTTAAAAACAATTTACAGAAAATCTATAGCTCAATACTAATTCACGTATATTTAACAATAGATAACGAGAAAATCAAAAACTTGCAATAATTTTGTCTTTCTTTCAATAAATTTTTAACGAATAAAGTAAATTATCTAAATAATATGTGTATATTATTAATAATAAATATATAAGAATTCTTGTAATGATGGCTAAAGAAATTATCGAAAAAATAAAAAAATAAAAAAATAAATAAATAAATAAATGTAAATAAAAATATGGGAATGTCCATTATGTGTACTAATTAAATTTTTGTACAAAGTATCATATCAATTTTAATCACAAATGTTAATCCTTTCATTATTTTATTTCCTTCGCCGTTTTCACTTTCTCACTCCACATTTCATGAAATTTCCGTTTGTTAAATAAGAATAATTAAATTCATGATTGATGTAATAAATATTTTATGCAAACACAATGCATACGTTATAAATTCAGTATAAATTATATTCTGTAAAACACGAACTCAATGATTATTTAACTTTCCATTGCAAATTCTTTGTAATCCTTTTTAATCCATTGCAGATTTAACCAAGTTTAAAATGAAATCTGTTACGGCACTATAATTTTATTCTATTCTTTACCTTTGTTATAGCCATAGCTAATACGATAACAATTTGAATATTTTAATAAATAACATTAATAAAATTTTGTTTACATATTTGTATGAAAAAGACATTAAAATACTTCCCGATTAGATCATCCGCGCTATCATTATTATGATTATGCAAATTCCTACGAAATCTTACAAATTTTTAGCTTTAATACTTTTGTCGTAAGGTTAAAAAAAATAATTTCATCATTGCCAATAAATGGATGGATGTCATCGCGTCTTCAAATAAGTTTTGTCTGCATTCAGGCGTAATTAGCATTATGTTTTTAGGATTGTGAATTTGCATGAACTGAATGTCGAATTATCTGATATTAAGTATGCAAAATTGTTGTCGATATTATATTAAACTTTTGGTATCTCTATTAGAATTACCATGTCGAGGAAATTTAAGCTCAAGCAACATTCTTCGATAGAGTATGATATAATGAGAAAGGAATAATCATAAATTGACGAAATAAAAAATGCATTTACGAAAACAAATTTTACAAATTCCTCCGCGAATGGGAAAGCATATCCTATCTAAGAGTCAAATACTCCATTGTTGCATGGCGCAGAGAAAAATTTCTATTTCCACAAAGTTCATGAACTATAACAAGACAATGCCGATGAAATATATACTTTGCTTGATGGGGCTATCACGATACCTTCCTTATCCTTCATTATTCCGTTCGGCTTGATATTTATAAAGATTTATAAGGACAAATCAGTGCTTGCAAGTACGCGGTGACGTACTCCTCGCGTTTTATTGCAATTCTACAAGTATTACAATGAGCTTGTAATAATCGTAATTCACATGTCGTCTCCTAAGGCTAACTATCTAAACTAAAATTAGATAACTAGACATCTAATTATTCATTCAATTGTTTATTATATGCTATATTACGAATCTGTTTTCACGTGCCTCGGAATCGCCAACATTACG
>NW_011948417.1:7501398-7513666 GCF_000503995.2 Ceratosolen solmsi marchali
AGCCGACCGACCGACCAACCGACCGACCGACCGACCGACCGACCGTCCGACGGACCGACCAACCGACCGCCCCCATATGAATCGCGGAGCACTCGCCAATTTTTGAACCAACGAAAACGGGTCTTCCCTTCCGTCGTAGCAGTTTTATCTTCTTCATCATGAGCTTTTTAAGTCTCGTCTCGTTCGTTTCCATCTACTGGACGGACGACGAATGGAATGGGCACGGATTATGCGAGCTTGACACCCCGAGCTCCATGGTTCGTTACATATAAAAGTCCTTATTTTCCAACGAGAGTAACAAAGCTCGATGGCCAACTATCGACAACCTCAGCCCCTCGTAATAATAATAATGGCATTCGTTATCGGCCAAATGCAATAATTACACTTTTAAACAATGTTGCATCATTCGATTTACCGCTCGCAAAGCGGCGCCTTTAATATTTCGTTAATGCTGTTCAATTAAAAGTTTTCATACCCGTAATATATTTGAGCGCCTTTCCGCAATATCGCTCGTATTAATGCATCGTACGTTTAGTCGACAATAAAAAAAGATGTGACGATGTAAATTACAAATATGTTTAAATATCGCGAGTAGGTCTAAGTAAAATTTAGTCGACATCGTGAGAATTAATTCAGCATGCTCTTCAAGGGGGTAATGATGACAACAATTTTTATATTCCTTGCATTTGCCATCCAAATAGGTTATTGTTCATTATTGTCGGTTCAGTATTCTTCGTAATTGTTAGTTGCTTTAAATTATTTGCGATTTATATAAATATATTTCGTACATTCGTACGAGTCTGCATGTAAAAAGTCATTGTTAAAAAAAAAAAAAAATAAATAAATAAATAAATAATCATTTCTGTCATTTTTTAAGTCATTTTTTACCTACTTGATAGATATGTTACGCATTATAATGAACAATGTGCACGTAATTTTTCCAATTAATCATTTTTGTATTGATAGTAAACAGCAACAACAACTACAAATTCTTCCCCCACCGTGTCGCTATATTAAATCAATAAAACACATTAATATATGCTGCCGTGGCTCAAACATTACCTACTTTTTATAAGTAAAAATACTTTAAGATCAACGTACATTTTTCTAATTATACGTCTATGAGTATTAATGCCAAGTTTGATTACATTAATTATTCGATAAATTTTTTATCTAACTTTGAAATACTTCGTTGCAATATATTTTTCCATGTTAGTCCTCATGAGCGTGAACAATAATGAAATAAATTGTAACGAGTCCAATAATAAGTTTATAATTTTTTTTTTTTATGTCATAAATTCATTATTATAAAGCGTTTCAATTGTAATAAGACTCATAATAATTAATCATTTAAAAACACAATTAATTAGCAATAATAAAAATAGAAAACAACAAATTGGTTTCATTCTTTTCTTTACACGGTCAATATTTATATTTTTTTGTTTATCACATTGTTGCTTTACTACTGCACTTGCAATTTAATTATTTTATCTCCAAGTCCTGTGTATTAATTTAAAGGGTATAAATAATCATCCCGCAATTATAAAAGAATTCTTTATAAAAGATTTTTAAGAAACTTTAAATTGACGAATGACATTTATTATCGTAAGTCCCGCATCCCATAATATTAGTTGTAAAAATAATAAACACAACTCACAGCAAAATTAGTGCATTTTAAATTATAAAATTGAATATATACTTTAATATTACTATTTATTAACTATTTTTTCGTAAACGTTTCAAAACTTATTCTATAGTTTCAATTACAAAAGTTCTGTCTATTATGTGAATGTGTTAAGGCAAAGATATTTGAAAATACATCAATTACATTAATATGTTAACTAATATTAAAACGATGTTTTTCAATAAATAATTCTTGAATGATAATCCAAATACATTTTTCACGTCAAACAAGACTCCTCGGGCACATTGTAGTGTATAGTGCGTAAAAAATTTTAAATATAATTATTAGAGTCAAATTAATCATATATAATAAAATATACAATCACATAAATAATTTATATATTGTCGCATAAGAAACATTAAGCGCGCGTTATATTAAATTTGTTAATAATAGAGTATGCAAGCAATTTTTCATTGAATTTTTAAAACATTAAAAATTTTTTTTTTTTTTTTTTATATAAAATTTGTTTAATATAATAATTTAATAATCGATTGAAAGGAAAAATCATAATAGATAACAGTTATTATTTAATAATTAAAAGTAGATTATATTTTATTTTATGTTTTTATTGGGGGCAAAAATATCATCAACAGAATCCAACGAAATCAATCACCTGGTGCTACAAAATCTCTAAAATCGATAGTTGCGATTCATTTTAATCGCGTAACACTGAAGCGTTCTGTTCTCTATGCACATTAACGTTAAGACATTTTTTAATCATACGTTTGAAATTAATTATAAACAACCGTTTAAATATCAGCATTTTTGAAGGTTTAAATATCTTATCTCGTATATTGTAGTCACTTTCTTCACGTTCACTACTGAACGTTCAATGTTGAAAAACACATTAATATGATTGTAATTCGGTAAGATTCGAAATTTTATGTGTATGAACAGCTAGAGTATTATTCAATATTGAAAGTCAAATAGGAGGGGACAATAAAGCTTATCTATAAATGAGAGATGAAAAACTATATACTGATATTCCAAACGGAACGGTTTTAGCAATGACTTATTCAATTTTTCATAATCGTGCGACGAAAATTGATCGACACTTATGATTCATTGATAGTTTATAGGATACGTAATGATGAATCGCGCGAGGCAACGCTTCGATTGATTTTCATTTACATTTCATAATTTCCACGATCAATGCTCATCTTTAACTATAAATTACGCGCGCCAAATATAATTAATTTAAAAACTTTAATAAATCGTCTGACATTTATTAACAAATGCTATCCATCCTTCTCATTTCCTATTTAATATACGTAATAAGACATAATACTTATTGTTAAAAAATTTATCATTTACAATTTTATTAATTTTTGCAAATTATTCCGTAATTTTTAAAACTTAAAACGACAAAATATTACTTCACAATGTGTAACGAGTTTTTAAACTTTTTTTCTTTTTTTTTATAGTTATGGAATTTTAAATTCATTACGCTTGACAGTTCGTTGCATCAGTATTAACAAAATATTTATTTTATAATTCAATAGTAATACTATTAAAATAAATAATATGGAACTCGCAGTAGTTATAATTATTTTATTAAAAATAAATTTATCAATTCATGTGCATTTGCAAATAGTATAATTTACTCTTTTAACTAAATTAAAAATTATTTGATTAAATTGTGTCTACTTTATTTACACTTTTGCGGATTTGACTTTTAACATTATTTTTATTTCAATATAATACAGATAATTTTAAATAAAAATATAATATAAAACGTAATAATAGCATTGTAGTTACATAAATATATATATATATATATATATATATTATTGAAGCCCAATATGTGTCGAAGCTTGTAAGGATTAAGCTAAATCTTTACACCTTATGTAACTTAATTTTATAGACACTAAAGAAAATAATCTTACGTTTGTTACTTCACTGTCAATAAATCATACCATTAATTTTTAAACGAATGACTCAAAATTTTATAGTTGCAAATTCAAAGTAATAAATGCTAGTTTTCACAATAAGCTAATCCATAATAAAATATATTCGGATGAATAACATAGAATTATTCGATTAAAATAAACGAAAGTATTATAAAACTTCGATTCAATTAATTATAATAAGCAATGTAGAAATTACTTGGTTTGAAAATTTTTGAATGAGAAAAAATTGTCGTCGGTAAATACAGGATCAACTCGGTTAACGCGCAGAAAAACTTAGAATATTTCCTATTAAATGATACAGGTACAACTTAATATACACATTATTAAATTAATTTTCTTTTTTGTTTTTAAAACCATAGTCTTCACATTTTTAAAAGGTTTGTTTACATCATCTATTCGCATATACATCTATATAGTTTCCAAAAACAAATATATGATATCAATATCAATTCGTGGAAATAATTAAATCTCACGTATGATTTTTGTATATTAATTGACGCAGTTTATGTATGTAAATAAAAGTGTCATACACCATTTGCAATAATGAAAAATTTGTGATGCCTCAGATTAAAAAATTATTTGAAATTGCTTTTTATAGAAATGGTAGCTCAATAAATTGTATTTAACTTTTTAACTCCCACTGTGAGATTCGTATGTACAAATGATTTTTAGTACGATTCAGTGTTTGCTGTTTTGCTTATCAAAAACTCGTAGATTACTAAGTAATATTCAGTGTAGTTCGAATTTCTCCAGCCATCGCTATTTATTGCAATAAAAATTATTTTGTGTCTTATCAGTAATAAGTAATAGTAAAATTAATTTAACGTTATAGATAGTGCCTTAGTAATTTATGGCACATACATATCAACTATTCGACAAAAAAAAAAAAAAAAAAAAAAAAAAAAAAAAAAAAAAAAAAAAAGTCGGAATAGTTTATTCATTTATCAAATTTATAAAAAATATCTTAAATACTTTCGAAATCTGGATTATTATGAGTAGTTAGAAAATAATATTGTATGCGTCTGATAAACTGTAAAAAACGTTAATTGATACAATGAAATGGATTATTTTCTACGTAATATGTTAGTTGCGTCAATTTTATTCGTTGACTACCAATTTTCAAACATAATCCTCAAATATTCACTATTCCGTCTCATTCTGTAAAATCGAGTATTTGCTCGTATAATAAAATTTCTTTATTGGATATATTTAATTACAGATTTTTATTTATCATTGAAATGGGAAAATATCAACATGTAATTTAACAGTACATATAAAGTGTTTACATAATAATAACTAACTGTAAAATTAAGTGTTGATAATGTTTGTATGAATAAAAATAAGGAATAAAAAGAAGGGGGGAGGGAGTGGTGGAAAGATCCTTTTTAAATAAAAAGTTTCTATAATTAATTAAATGGCAATAGAGTTTGTTTTATTATAGAATCAGCACTCTTACAAAAAAATTAATTTTACATCAGCCACAGTGGTGTTAAAACATAAACAAGTGCAATAATAAAGTTTACGAACTCAGCGACAGAATTATTTCAGTTATATTTCAGACTTTACCGATGAATGGATAAATTATTCACACGAGTTAAAAACATTTATTTTTATATATGCTTCATAATTTCTTTTTATTCTAGGGAATAATTTTAAAAGATTATTTTTTTTTTTTTTTTTTTTTTTTTTTTTTTTTTTTAATTACTTGAAGAACTTAAAGTAAGTTGAAATTATTCTGGTTTATCAATTAAAAGTATATTTTATTTGTTGCGTAAAAAGACAATCGGAAATGTGATTTTAATACAGCATTGTAATATCTTATAGATGTATTTATAATAGTAATTGAAAATTTTGAATGAAAGATTTTTATGAATTCTCCGTAGTCGAGTATAGTAAAATTCTCGATTAATTATTGGACTGATAATTTTATGAAAAATTCAATTATTTCTATTGTTCTCATCATTTATGATTGCAAAAAGTTGTTAATTATTGATGTAATGTAATTTTAATGGAGTACAATTAATTCGATATTAATGCATTAACTACATGTTCACAATGCTGTTAACGGAAAGTTCTGTTACGTAAGTAATGCATTTCTTTAGCGAATAATAAAACAATACATCCTTATAAATAGTGCACAGAGCACTGATCTCATAAAAATTTCTGCATAAAAAGTGAGTTAAGAGAGGAGAAAGAAGGGCGCATCGGTGCATTTTTGATTTTCATTGTATTTTTACGTCTGAACATCACTTTCTCGTAAATTCTGAATAAATTACGTTGCTTTTCTTATACGAGCTGTAGATCTTATTTCGCTTGAAAATTATTTATTGTTTTGATTTTATGTCCATTGTAAATCACGTCCTAATTAACAGATATCATTGGAAAGCCATTTATTTCAATTTTTTACATAATGAATTTTTAATATGTTAGATTTTAAATAACTCGTGTAATAAAAAATACAATATATTTTCTTATCTTGTATACTGTACCCATTAAATTATACGAACGCACAATGCTACAAACTAAAAATATAAACCTTAAAAACGCTATGAAAATGGAATTTCAAATAATTATCAATGAAAACATTTGAATTTATTGAAAATACATATTTACCATTCACGGGCATTCTGTATTTCAGTAATACAATCGAACATTTATTTCGAGTTTTAGGTCGCTACATTTATAATCCATAACACTTAACATTTAACAATCGGCAAATAGATTTGAAATAAGTAAAAACATTAATAATAACAATAATAATAACAATAATAATAACAATAATAACAATAATAATAATAATAATAATAATAATAATAATAATAAACTATTTTATTTAATCGTTGATTAACTTAAAGCGTGTATATTGAAAAAAAAAAAAAAAAAAAAAAATTGCTCTACTCTGTAATTGACAATTTTAGTGCCGAGGGAGCCATTTGTGTCGAAAATTCGTCACAATATAACTCAATGGAAATGTAGAGAATAATATAATTATCGATGTCATAAAGTTGCAAATTGGTCGATTCTATTAGGAATGCGAATCACAGCGGGAAGCACAAATTTTATCATGACTCCCGCCGTGGATGTTGACTGTCCATGAATTTTTACAATATCATTGTATAAGCAGCTGCTGTATAATGTATATCAAGTGCCGATGAGTGGGTGGAGTAAGAAGGGGAGGGGGGGGAGGGACGAGGGAGACGAAGCGCGGTCGGTCTTTGATAGAGGAAACGTGTCATGCCGTTGTGAGGCGTCGACGAATCACACATTAAGATCGAGCAACGATAATGGGGAACTCAAGGACACGGAAAATATCGATAGGTAAGCAGAGCATAAGGGAAAAAGCGGCAGCTCGCCAGACTACTCAAATCAAGTGAAATCACCGTCCGCACGTTTTATTGATTATAATTAAACGGAGGTGGACGCAGGCATTTATCGGTTAGCTAGGCGGCGTGTGTTTGTGCACTCCGTGCAATTCGTTCCGTCGAGAAACTCATTTCACACTGGCAGTCGCGATATCGATGATTGGATATTCTGGAGGAGTTAGCGTACAAAGCCTGAAAGAGGAAGAGCGAGATGGAGGGAAAAATAAAGACCAAGAGAGAGGGACGGATGGACAGTCAGACAGGCAGGCAGACAGCCATCTAGACAGACAGACAAATAGAGAGAGAGAGAGAGAGAGCAGGAGGAGCAAGAGGAGCAGGAGGAGCAGAAAAGCAAAGGGGGGAAACGAGCGAGGGCGAGTATAAGCTTTTCCCGCGGATTCAGCGAATTTTAATTGACCAATTGAGGTCAGCAGTCGTTGCGTTGCTATCGTTTTCTCTCTGCTTCTCTTTCTTATAAACTCCTAGTTGACAATACTTATTGCTTATAAATGCAGACAATTTCACTTTAGATTCGTTAACCCTCGTCCAGACGCACGGATCTTCTCAACGCCGCTTATTATGAAGAATCTCTCGGTGGGATTCTATAACAGTTCTGGTCATCGCCGCTTGATCCCTTTCTCTTTAACTCCCCTCTCTCTTTCATTCTCTCTCTCTCTCTCTCTCTCTCTCTCTCTTACTTTATCTCTCGGCATTTCTACTCTCTCGCTATCTCTTTGTCATTATCAATATCCTAATGAACAGTTCCATCGATCCTCGTACTCCGATACGTGAAAGAATCTCTTTCGATTAATACGTATTGATTTCGCTCGTAGTTCTCAATTTTTCGTTAATGACTCTAGCGTAATAAAATTATATCCTCGTCTAGATATTTTTTGCTCGGAGAACTTTGCCATTAAAATCTAAAACATCCTATATAATCCTATGTAATGCATCGACGGGCTTATTATAATCTTTGTATTAGATATAAGCTGAAAGGATTATTTTATTAAAGTATTCCTTTTGGATAATTATCGATGACTAAAGTTTTAAATAAAACTTTTAAAATTGCTGATCTATATGTAAATATATAACATTCTCTTCAAAAATTACGATTATAGTTGAAGCACTAGTGAAATATTGACGTGTTATGCTTATTTATTTTCAAAGGTTTGAGTTATCAATATTTCTACCAGAACAAAAATATTAAATGCCAAGATTTATTTGTGCCTATTGTCTTTGATGCTTGATTGTTTTATTTACTACTTTTTTTTTTTTTTTTTTTTTTTTTTTTTGTTTGTTTGTTTGAATTATAAAAGATACCAAATACTAGTTATAAATTTTTTTCGAAAGATCGCAGTTAATCTTATTCTCCTTGAGTTACCATCAAATGCCGGTCTGGTATGTCCTAATCATTACAATCTACAGATTAATACGAATGAGGTAAATATATTCCCTTCGTTCATCGCACGTACAATAGGCATCTAAAGATGAAACTGGTGAAAGTCGAATTCCAAAAAAGTCTTAGTTTTAGGAAGGGAAACGCGCTGCGATCGTTATAAAGCAAAAATTTCGATCTTCGAATGAAGCAATTGCACGCTCTTTAAATTATGAAGTTCGGAGGCGAATTCTGGTCCATTCTCTTTAATCGCGTTGTCGCTAAACAGCGCATTTAGATTCAATACGGGAAAAAAAAATTTATTACCAAGGTGAATAAGGGAGAGTGGGATAGAGGGACAAAGCGGGAGAAGAAAAAGAGGATAAAAATATGGGTACACCGCTTGGCTTGAAAGTAGAGATTCTATTGAATGGCGAAAGCGTAGTCTTGAGGAGCGCGCGTCGGTCTCACTCGGCACCCCGGAACATTAGCTCTATCTATCAGTACGTGCATGCATATGAATAGCGCCCGTGCTATTGTTCTCCTCCTCCCTCGTGAGAGTTCGCCGATGATAATGGATAAGCGATCATTTCAGAAATTTCAATCCTATCATTGTATTGGTTCTGAATATTGAAATAGCAATTAGTCACTGTTCGCTATTTTTTTTTCACAAGCTGCTACGTTATTTTGGACATTTTTTTTTTTTTTTTTTTTTTTTCAAACTCATACTTTTATTTATCTGTCGTGGCTTTTATATTCAATTCGCGTAACGCATTTGATAGACGTGATAATGACTTTTACTTTTCAGCCGAAGCTTTCGGAAAACCCCTTGCTACTTAATCGAAATTTTATTCTAAGCATTAGCTCCACTCGCCTAAAAGCATATGCTTACCTTTTTGCACCGACCTCGTAGTGAAATTTAAGACCTTAATTGGCAAATTGTTAAAGAGAAGGAGAAATGGAGGGAAACGTTTAATCATCGGTAAAAGGTTTAATCCTTGACACTTTGGTCCGAACAATTCTCTAGAGAGAATTCGATAGCGTCCAATGACCAATTATCTATGCAGGCATCGATTATTTAAATCAGCTCGATAATATCATACTAGTTTCGATGCGTGTGTGCGCGCGCGCGTGTGTGTGTGTGTGTGTGTGCGTGCGTGCGCGCGCGCTCGCGTAATTAAGACAGTCGTTATAGGCTCCTTTATATTAATGCCGGCACTCGTTTATAGAATTAAAGGTTTAAGCGGTAAAGTAGTTTATTGTGAAGTTTCTCTGTCGACGGTCTTACCCAGCTTCGTATTTTTAAGCTAAAGGATTTTCGAGTTTTCGAACCAAAAAGGCGAGAAGAATGCCAAAGTATTAATTATTTAGTCCCGATAATATCATTGACAAAGCTCGTTCCTTTTAAATACTTGTCGATGATTAAGATTTATAACGGCGAATTTAACATTCACACATTGTTTTGAAAGTTAAACATTATCTTCTTCCTCGTTGTAAAATTATGATAAAATAATTGGATGTTTGTAGGAAAGATTAATCACCGGTAAACACTTTCACGAATCTGTAAGTATTTATCCGTTGTAGCTGATACAATAAATGTCGTAGAATCGGTTTATAGAACAGTTTCATTATAGTAAAATGGCCTTACTTCAATAATTAATCATTAAGAAATTTCATTATATCGTAACGACAAAAATAAAAATAACAAAAATATTATATTAATGTATGTGGCATATTTAAAATAATTATGCTATATAATAATTTTTACCGTTGATGAATTTATGTGCATCGTGAAAGATTTTATAACTTACTAATAGGCGGTTCCAGTCTTTGAATAAAATTTACAGTTTTCTGTTTATACAAAGCCTAAGTAAAATTTAAATAGGCTGCACTTAAATACATATTTAAAAAATGTTATAGATACTTAACAATTATCTGTATCAATTTGCTTATCGATTATATATATATATATATATATATATATATTTAAGTACAGTATATATTAAACAATCGCAAAGATTCGACACTTTTCAAAAAAACTTAAAAAATTTTATATTTCATGGATAGAGAATGTTTCTTCAATTTATGAATTTTTACATTTCTCTATGTAAAAACATGTGACCCTGGTCAAATTAACTAACGACACAGTTCTCATATAAATAATTTAATGAAAAACTATTTTGAAAATGAAAATCTGATTTGTATAGTTCATAACAAAAGCTTTATAAAATGTCGAGGCATGCAATTTCTTTATAGAATTTTAATAAACACATAGAAATAACGGTGAAAGCAATCGCAGCGGCGCAAAAATCATTCAATTTTCTTCGCCGTATATATGCTTTGAGAAAATAATTCATATAAACTTCCAGGACTTCGAATAATAACTTATATATTTGTTATATAAGTTACGAAACAAAAATTTTATTCGTACTATTAAAAATATATTCTTGTAGTATTTTTATTTTATTTTGTTAAAAGAGTTTCGGCAGAGTAAAAATGACGTAATTACATTATAATAAGTATAACTGCAGTTTTATTTGATCAAAATTATATGATAATAATATTCATAGCCTTAACGATAATTTCAATAAATTCTGTTTAATAAAATTATCCGTATTATTGTTGTAATTGAAATATTTTTGTATACTCTAATGGAGCATTTAAGTAAGTGCGTAAGCGAGTGAAAATTTTGAATATATATGAATAAAATTAATCTCGTTAATCGAATTTCATTTAACAAATTTTTTTTTATATTTTCACATAAATTAACTATAAAAATTCTGCCTACCATCTCTAGTGATTTAATATATTGTAAAGCTATGTTTATATATAATATATACAATGTGCAATATAGAATAATTACGTTATGTGGGAAACAGTGGAAAACCTAATTTTTCGTAAATATTCCATGCCAGTATTTTTTTGTTTTTTTTTTTTTGTTTATCATTACAAAGTAAACGATGAATCTTGAAATTCGATGATAATATTAACGGACATATAGTTCCTCAAGGCTAATAATGTACAATCATTATCAAATTTGCATTTACAAGAGATAATCGAACGATGTCAGGATAGAACGTACAGTTGTTAAATACGATTCAGCAACTTAAAATAAAAATATCGCCAATGAAAGATGCGTAGTCATATAAATAGAATTGAGATTAAAAATAACTTTTAAAAGGGGGCCGATAGAACGACTACTCGTACACCAAAGAAAGATTTTCGTGAATATTATTTCCATACCCAAACGACTTAACTAGTTTTACAATTTACTATTTCGTGTGCACATAACGCAATTAATAAAAACATCCATAACAATTTGTATTTGAAATTCGATGCGTTACTGGAATATTGTAATCTGTCATAAATACAAGTGTATTGTCTTCCCTAAAAGTTACAATATTTACGAATGAAATTATTAATTTTTAATAATTTTTTAATGAAAGTAGATTAAAGATAGCCGGTTCCATGTCAGCCTTTGCCATGTTAACGACCAAATAACATTTACCGACCGGTTCATCCACTCCAATAATACTTACGACTTCGATGATTAATTGATTTTGTAAAGAATAACGAAACCGTATAGTGTATCCCAAAACATATAAATCTAATTCGATTCACGAGCGGAGGCCGGAATCACTGAAAGCCCTTGAACTCCCAAGGCGTCTGCCACTCATGGAATCCGAAAACCAAAGGCCACACGCTCGCCTTTGGTCTCGAGCTCCTGCGTTCATCTATAAATCGCCAGTCAGGACGAAGGCCCGTGACGTCGTCAATGGCTTTTACCGAAAGTAGAACGAGTAAAAAAAGGCTGTTTTTGCGTGCGTCAACCTAAGAAAAATCGTGATTTTGCCTCCATAAGCATCTCTTTCCACCCACCGACCCACACCTCTCTCTCTCTCTCTCTCTCTCTCTCTCTCTCTCTCTCTCTCTCTCT
>NW_011948417.1:7518764-7533764 GCF_000503995.2 Ceratosolen solmsi marchali
ATATGGATAATAGATAATACGGATATGTAGGCTGTGTAAGATCATACAATTAGATTGATGTTAAAAATCTATTAAGAACCGAAAGTTCTAAGGTTCTAACTTAAGTAGTGTATGACCGATAAACCGTAGGTATATTACTGTTTCCCGTAGAACATATGTTCGACGAGGGACCAGAGCCACCGTTCGCTTGTAGTCCCCCCCCCCTCCACGGCATCCGCGGATAACCACAGGTATCGTATCTATACTCAATATCTCGAGACTTGACCATTAAGATGAAAATAAGGAAGAATTATCAGTGAAAGCAGGTCATCGTTGGCAGCTCAAGCATCACGGCTGCCGTCCATTCGACAAATCATAATCTCGCGGAGGTCGTGGGTAAACGCGCGAGTCCGCAGTTAAGGTCGCGGCGTCGATGACGAGCCAAATGCGCGCATGCACGAAGAGTAAAAAGCTAGTTTGAAGGGAACCGTTAAGTTATATTATCAGCGGCACAGTTGGCCGATCTCCACTGCCAAGAATGAAAGAGAGAGAGAGAGAGAAAGAGAGAGAGGCTCGAGCGGCTCGCCTCCTCCTTTCTCTTGTCACGTCTGCCACTGGCCTTCCCTTATGCGTCCATGGAAATTATCCTAGGCGCACTTGCCTAAAACTCCCTGCTAATTAATCGCCACGGAAGTGCCACGAAGAATAAGCCTCGGGAATCATGCGAACGTGACTTCTTGCCATTCATCGCCTTTAATACAGTGCGCGCGCTTCGAGACACGCACGCGCCCGTACGCACGGAGAAGACTTTTCTCGCTCAATCAGTCCTATTGGTGGGCAATGAAAACAAAAAACAAATGAAAAATACGACATTTTGTAATTTTGTGCGCGTACAGGAAGCTTTCCTTGAAGCCCGTCAATGAACATGTGAAGTATGCATTTGAGGATAAAGTGTCGGTGCTACACGCGCTAATAAATATTCGCTCCAGTCAAATAAATCAATGGACTTGAGAAAAAGCACACACACACACACGCACACACACACACATATATATATATATATATATATATATATACGCGCGCGAGCGCACGCACACACAGACAATGCGGTCGTTATCCTAGTTGGGCTTAGCAGCTCTACTTAGTCCAATTAACCTAGCGCCAATCTAAGTGTAAAATACAATAAGTGCGTTGGCGGTGGTAGGGTTGTGGTGGGGGAGGTAAGTGGAGGGGTAGGGGGAGAAGGAGTAAAACCGTAATTTTATCAATTAACGGCTACCGATACTCTACAACTGTTATTGAATATCATTCTACTAATGAGTAATAATTAACGAATGTCATTTAATTCGGAAAATAAGTTTTTTCTCCGAGATGCTAAGCACTCTACAAGTAATAATTGAGAGCGGAGAGAAAGACGAAAGTGGTGTATATATATATATATATAAATACACCGATAGAATGAATTCTTTACTATCGGTAAACTAATTAATTTATAGTGACAGCGTAAAACGCGCTGAGTGTAGATAAAAGTTTTTCAACTGCTGAGAAATCTCGGCTAGGATGATAACAGTCGGCCCCAAGTGTCGCCAAAAGTCACAAAATGGAAAAACATAATATACTATTTTTTTTTTTTATTTTATTTCCTCGTCATTCAAGACCAGAGAAGTCATCGAAGCCATGCAAAGAAATTCAACTCCAAACCCATCAATCTAATAAGAAAATATCAGCACCGCTATATATGTATATATGTTTTCGAGTTCGGGCAAATAATAAAAGGCGTCATCCGAGGATATACAGTGGAGCGGCGGGAGTGGGAGCACAAACTCATACACACGGGCCAGTTGGTCGGATGATTAGGGATGAAGATCTCGCATCCCTTACTTTCTCGTTGGCTTTTGCGACTGAATTTCCGGTAACCCTCGTTATCTACGGGGCATCGTCGCCGATTCGGCGATGCGCATCGCAGCGATGAGCGGAGTCGGGGAGAAGAGAAGAGAAGAGGAACTTCCCGGAGTAGAGGTTTTCGCGCGTAGAGATGATAAGTACGGTAATGAAAGTATTGACATTCTGGCTTTTCAGGATACACTGATGGCTGTCGTTTCGTTTGAGTTTGCGAGGTAGTAGTACAGAGACGACTTTTACTCCTTTGATTTCATAATCGATATATTTCGCCCGGCGATTCGTACGGTTCCGGCCATGCGACTTTATGCATTTGCACAGATTTAATTTCAAGTATGGGCTTGGAGTATAAAGTTCGGCTTTATGAAATATTCTTTTCAACAGCTGCAGCCAATCGAATTAAACGAACGAAGCTAACTGGCAATACGACGGCATAAATCGCAAACTGTATGCTAATTGCATTAGCCGAAATTTCAATTCCCTGCCACGGCGACTCTCGCGAAACTAACCAAAATATTCACTTATTTAACGTATTTTTTCTTAGCTCGTCATTATGTCACAAGCATAGATAAAAATCTACATACACGTTTATCGCTAATATAACCAAATACTATTAACAATCATCGCACTCAAGAAATTTAATTCTACGCTTCTTTATAACCGAGTTTTTATTATTCGTATTCTATTACTCTCGCTAAAACATTTTGTGCAAAGGCATTTTGTGCAAAGTTGTGAAGATAACGGAACATTTTGTTATAAACGTCTTATAAATAGTTTAAATTTAATTTAAGCTAAAGTTTCAAATATTCAGTGCAGAGAGAGAGAGAGAGAGAGAGAGAGAGAGAGAGAGAATAAGAGATTGTTGACCGTTAATAGCGAAAAATAATTTTACCTGCATTACAACTACATGCGGGACTTTAAACGCATGTAAAAGACCTACTTTTACCACTACATGATTTATCACTGGAACATTAAATAATTTTCCTCAATTAAAAAGGTTGTAATATGTAAAAATCGAATAGTTCGTTTAAAAATGAAATAAAAAAAGCAATGTGGGCATTAACAATTCGGAGTTGGCTCGTTGTTAAATTAATAGAGAAATGCTTGCCAAATTCAAATGAGCTTGTGTGTGCATATGTCTAACAACCAAGTGGCTGTCAAAATCAGATGATGGCCCGTTAAATTATCAAGTATCTAGTGGTTGGCTTCCTCTGGCATACCTGACATACCTGGCAATATATTATTGTACCAAGATGAGTACGAAGGAAAAGCAGGAAACTTTTTCGGTGCTCGATTACGCTTATAAACGCAATCCATAAAAGTTATTAGGAATAAATCGATGCTTACATTTTTCATGAATCCAACTAATTACTATGTAGATATTTTGGGAATTATAATATTTGATATTCAACGGATAATATAATTTAAAGAGAGTACAAAGTATTCCACGGGAATATATTCAGTTGGAGCTACAGGAGGAATGATAAATTTAAAAAAATGAATTTCACAATCATTTAAATAAATTCAGAAAATAATAATCCTCCATTCTAAGTAAGTGCATGGCTTCTTTCACATCATCAGCATTGAATGCAGAATTACCTGCCTTGATTACCTTTTTACTAGTGCTGAAGCAACGGTATCATTTTGATAAATACAACCGCCTCTTATAAAATGTATTTTATCTATTCGTATTCGCTTAATCGACTTAACTGCTATCCACTGGAATGATTAATTCACCTCTCCAGTCCGTAATTTATTCAAATGTACAGATTCCGACAGTTGTCGCGCTGGCTCTTTTTTTTTTTTTTTTTTTTTTTTTTTTTTTTTTTTACGTCGCCCATTAATATTGCAAATAAAGATAAAAGTGTGCCTCCGAGACAAATAACGCAAACTTGTAAAGTTAATTTCGCGAAATTGGAGTGTACAAGCAGGCTCTATTTATTATTGTGCTCAACGGCTCGCATAACTTTGAATAACAAATTTCGAACACTTGCGACACTAAGATGGTATTCCATCGAGTTAAAATTTCATTCTTTACGACATACAATGCTCCCTCGTCCCATAACTAATGCTTATAATCTAATCTCCAAACTTCTCATTAACCTGAGATCCGCACGCGGTCGTGCATTATTCGTTCGTTATTTTAAAATTCCCATCGCGAGTCCTATCGAAAATCCTTTCGTCATTCTTTTTGTTTTTTTTTTTTTGCTTTTTTGTCTTTTTGTTTTGTTTTGTTTTTGTTTTTGTTTTTTTTTTTTGTTTTTGTTTTTTTGTTTTTCTTCCAATTTCCTAATGTAATTCAAATTGACGAATTGGCGTGGCTCGCTGAGACAAAAGTCGGATGTGACGGCCGTGACAGAAGGCTAAGACGTTAAAATGAGAGGGAGGGAGAGCAGCGAGGAATATCGAGGAGCCGCTCATTGGAAGAGTCCGAGACAAGAAAGCGAGACGGACGATACGTGCGATTTCTAAAGCAGGACTTAACGCGAAAAATTGAAGCGTGTGAAAAGTTAGTACGCGTTTGTATTATAATAGCAGTGACAATGTGTCGTCTCGTCAGGTCGCCGGCGGCAGTTGAAGGGAAAGATTAAGTCGTCGAGTCGTGAAGATCGTCTCGCTCTGAAATCTCTCCCACTCTCTCTCTCTCTCTCTCTCTCTTGTTCTCGCTCGCACGCGTATTAATTAGCACGCGCTCGCAATTGGAGCAGACAACTGCACTGGCTGCTGCAGTACGGTATTATACATTATACAGCGTCTGCTGCGACTGCGTGCCATTCCCTCTCCAGCCTTCCTCCCCCCCCCCAACCACCATCACAACCGCCACCCTACATACCTCCCTTCCATCCAATCCCCTCCCCTCCTCAGCAACCCGCGCATCCTCATCGCCCGTCGCCCTCGTCGTCAGCCAAATGGCTAGCCTCTACCAGCGACAAATGAAAAGACGACGCTGTAAATTCAAGGGCACAGCCGAAAGAAATTACAATCGATATGCCAAGCGCGAATAACCAGATTACGGCGGAGTCGATAATTTATAAAAAACGAGAATGACGACGCACCGCTCGGTGACAATGGGCGGCGATAAGGTTTCGCGGAGCTTAGTCCGATCGTAAATTCCAAGCTTGCGCCGTGGATTTCGAAAACATTATGCGAGCTTGTAAGCCGGGGGATACGAGACCGTTGCCTATCCTAATACTCTCAATTTAACTGGCTCGGCTTTGTGCCTCGGAGCGACATTTCCAACCGACGTCACGTAGGCGCCCGAGCACTTTTACCAAATTCCCCGGGACGATAATAGCTGCGCTGCGCATGTATTACGAGCGAACTTCGAACTTGCCCGTCAATCCATGGACCTCGCGACTTAAGTTATCCATTACCATTATTATGTGAGTTGTGCTTAGTATGTCGAGCGTATATCCATGGCTATTTCCATTAATTAACGCTTTCCTCGTCATCCTTATTTTCATAGTTATATGTTACATAATTATATGTTTTTACAACGATTAGAGCCCGAAAATTTGCTGCTCGATTAAGCTATTAACCGTTTATAGCATCTTCAAAGATGCGCGGACATAATTAGAACTCTAATGCGCCTAAGCCGAGCTTACTCCCAACAGTATAATAATACATAAAATGCGTATTATCAAAAATTTCATGCGACAAGATTATCTATGCATAAATCAATGTAGCTTTTTTCATATTAAAAAATTTTGCGCACACACGGCTCCAATTATAATTACTTTATGCAATTTTTGCACTTTTCTTTTTTCTTTTATTTTATAAGATACTTAAATAACCCTTGGATATAATTGAAGTAATAATCTTCAAGCGTGCATTATCTTAATTTGAAAGCCTTCATTTCACTTTATGCGTTGATATAAATTAACCAATGCCTAATTAATTTATATAACCGATTGGCCTCCAAATAATTTACTTAACAACGAAATTTTTTCACTCATTCAAACACCGAAATTATTCACAATTTTTCTATAAATATTATGTGCATCTAAAAATAAACGAAATAGTTGACTGTTAAGGAAAAAAGAAAGAAAAAAAGTGTTAGTCTCTCTTACAGTGACTTTTTAACCTTTGAAAGAGTTAACGTACATTATACCCACGCTTGGTCTATCCAACCTCTTTCTTCAAAGTCCCCAAACATTCAGAAACAGTTTTAATAATTAAGTTTGAGCTCTTCTTTTACTAAAGTTACGTCACAGCAACCGATTACTTAAGTAATATCCTGTTATAATTTCGCCATGGTAATTTCCATTACATGCTCGATTCGTCAGGTCCTTCTTTCCATTTTGAATAATTTAACTTAAATGTTAGCTATTAAGCGTCGCACAAAACGAGCGCTAAAATGAAAAAGTCTTTGTCTCACTTCAACATTTCAACAAGTTCTAATACGTGTGAGAAGAAAACGCATCGTGTTGTTTCGCGCCCATTGTATTTGACCCAGAAATGAGCGCAGGTCGATTTTTCTTAGCAAAAACTCTCCTCAAACTTGCAATCTCGGTGCAAATGTTCTAGGTTCCGCGTACCACATGGTCACCTTATATAAAAACGACTTTCATAAAATTTTATATTTATTTTATAGCTTTCACAAGTATTTTCTAAGTGGCTTTTACACTTATTGCCAAGTTAATTGAATAATCATGGACTTTTTCGGAAACAATGTACAAACAAAATGTCTCAAGATTATTCTCATTATCGATTGTTAAAAGTGAGTATTAAAGATTGATAAATTTTTTTGCCTATTAGAATTGTTTGTTTAACGTTAAGCTGCAATTTGGAACAATCATATAAAATTACATGAATCATCGATTGTTGTAAAGAACATTAGACGTTTCATTCAATATATTATTATATAAATTGTATACGATATTCGGTGAGCTTCTTGACGATTAATAATTGAATTTTCATAGTGAATAGCGAAGATTAGGCGATCGATTCGTACGTAAGGGAGTTGTAAACGTAAACTTTAATTTATATATTAAGTTCAACGATTTATATTAACAAAGCATTAAGATGCTTAATACGCGAGTTTTGGTCCTGGAAATTGGGCGATAACATTTTTGATGCGAGGAATATCGAAAGATTAAATAATAGAGTTAAGGGTTAAATTCAGTTGTTTCCAACGTATGCACGATGAGCCTCAATGTTGTCACGTAATTTAACGTGAAAATTACACAATTGGCGGTATAAAAAATGTGCTACTACACATAAGGTAAAGTACGATGCCGCAGAGGAGATTTTCACATTGATAGGTGCGATAATAGCATTGGATAGAATCGATTGTCTTTCTCTCGTTAAAGCATTATTCGCCTAATTTCTGATAGGCGGCGACGCAATGAATGACACGATCGACCAACACCTCCTGCATCCCCGAACGATTAAAAGTCGCTGAGCAGCTCGAAAATACGAGCCTCGAAAATCGAGAACCTAGATTTTTCCCTGAAAAAGATTAAGTATGCTATTTGTTGGAAAGGTCAGTGTGAGCGGAAGCTGAACAACTAACCCAGATATTTTCCTTATGTTCGATGGCGAGAAAGCTTCTGCTCCGGTTTGAATAAAGCAACATTAAACGAGCCAGAGGGGCGAACGTGAATTGAAAAAAGGAAGCCAGTCAGGCTTGTCCTAATGGACAACGATTTAGCCTAAAGATATTGCCTCCCCATCCCAACCTACTACTCCTCCTCTTTACTTACATACTTCCCATGCTTACCATCCCTCCCCTCTCTCACAATTGATTGGGAATTATATGGGCCTGTCATAATATGAGTCACATCGCTTCTTCCATTCATTTCCGATGTCCATCCCCCTACCCCTACCCCTCCCCCACCAAAGTCCGCCAACCTCTCCTGCCGTAGCTTTTTGTCCGTTCATTGGCAATATTGGCTGTTTGGCTGCACCTCGTTAGATGAGGCGATAGGGGAATGTAAGGCGAGGCGTATTCCCGTATAAATGTAGTGATCGATCAAACACACGTTTATCCGTATAATGGGCTTTTTCTGTACGGACATTCGCCATTAGCCCTCTTCATTAGTCTCGTTTTATTTTTAACCGGACCTTACGGACCTTGGCTGCACGTGAGTAACTACGGCGATCCCGGCACAAGACTTAACATTATACAAAGTACAGCCAACTATATCGCGAGGCATTCGGGGTGAAAGCAGTTCTACAATGGCTCCCTTTAACCCTTTGTTTCTCTGCCCTCTAGTCGCCTGATTAAATGTGTTTGGTAGTCCGCTTGCCGGAATTGCAATGGCGAATTCTTTATTTTTAAATTATTTTTACTTCCTACAGTGCGGCGTCTAAATGCATTTGGCTTATGCGTATTTTCATATAGTTATTTACACTCCGAGTGGGTGAGAGAGTTTATCGAGCAATCCGGACAAAGTTAGAAATAGAAGCATTAGCTTCGTTTCTCTGATGAAAGTACGAAACATATATCTAATTACGAAGAAAAAAAAAGGACTTTTTTATGCTCTGACGTGAAATACATTCCTTACGGTCATTTAAATATTAAATATACATCCAATGTAAAGAAAGATAGTCGCGAGAGTGCCCAAGAGTCGTCAAAGTAAGCATCAAGAGATAAATTACTTCTTTATATTTTCTTTCTCTCTCTCTCTCTCTCTCTCTCTCTCTCTCTCTCTCTCTCTCTCTTTTATCTTCTTTTTTTTCTTCTTTTTTTTCTTCTTTTTTTTCTTTTTAATAAAAATGTTTAAAAGAAATATGCTATCGTACAGCGACATTTAAGTACATATTTTCACTTCAGAAGAGCAATAACATTGTGAGAATATTTTTCACAATTTAAGATACAAAAGTGGTTTATCATAACTCACGGTATATATAAGCATCTATGAGCAAATTATGCTAGATTATTTGATAAATGTATCGATCCTATTAATCAGACATCAAAATTAATATGATTCTGCTTTGATACTTCGACTCGATGTACTCCGAGATGCCACGGTATAACACTGGTGTTTGACAGCCAATTATGTGGTTAAAATTCAAACGGCTAAGAAAATTCTAACCAAACTGCAGTTATCTTAACCGCAATGAATATTCGGAATGTGAACTGTAACGAAGTAAATACATTGTAATAGTTCCAGGCATCGACGCTTTCTTCGATCGTTTAATCAACAACAAAAATTTCACGCTTAATCTCGCCTTACATATATCGTATTTCGCGAATGATTTCCAGCATTTTTCATAATATATAATTATTATTCCATTGCGATCTAAATTTAAAAAAATCATTTTTTGAATTGCTGCTAAAATTAAAAGGCCCTTACTATTATTATTATTGCCGTGCGAAAGAATGCTCGGATTTAGCAAAATGTGAAGGAAGCTAAGGAATAATATCGAATGCGGTAAGAATAGCAAAAACAGCGAAAATAGAAATGAAAAGTAAATAAATTATGAAGCCGCGCGTGGTCGAATCCTACACAATATCTCAATATTACTTTTTAATAAGTTATATCGGTCGCTTCCATACGTCCTTGACTATATAATCGTATATTCATATTTTAAAATGGAAACTCCATTGAAAAGCCTTGGATAAAAAGATTTATTAAAAATGTTTTGCCGTCCACTCTCGTTTAAACTTTCGAGAAATAATGACATCTATTTAGCGAGCTTTTTAATTAAATATTATTTAATAAAGCGAAATTTGCTTTGGAACATTTTTATTTACATGCCGGCTTTTAGAGGCCATGCACTTTCAATATTTCATTCGTATTTTTGCAACAACAAAGAAACACTAAAATGCGATAATCGTGTGCGCAATCATAATTCATTGGTAAAATTTACATCTTCCGAGCATTTTTACGAATTCACAAATTCCCTCTATAAATAAAGAGCGGATTAGATAGAACAATTTCAGTTTCTTTGATTCTCTTGGCATTGGATTGGTCCCGTATAGATAATATAGGCGGCAAAACTAGTGGCCCTAGGGTGGCTCGTGTTACTTTTTGCCGGACTGCTTATTTATTGTCAATGTCAAATTAATGATAAAGCAAATGTAAAGGCGCGAGCGACAGTGTGGCTGTGCTGCTTGTGCTCTAAGATCGAATTATTTTAAAATACTTTACGCGCCGACGTACTACAATTACGACGATTCATCGTTTCTCCAGCAGCTGTAAAGTCTCTTAATTAGATCAGCCAGCGCCTAATCAAAACAGCATCTGTTGATGTACGCGTAGGTGCGTAAGTCACGTATCACTTCCATCATTTAATTTCGCTTTAATTGACTGTAGCGCATTGCTCGGACATTTTATAAAGGGGGGGGGGGCTTTGGAGCTGCGCGTTAAAAACGAAATTGCAACTACTGACTCGCCAAAGTAAATAATTAACAGTCTATAATTGGCTTTGTGCATCTTACAAGTACGCAACAGATTTCCTCGTGTCGCTTTATGACGCTCACTCTTTAACGACGATTTAATTAACATTTTCCCGAAACCGTTCATTTACTTAATAATGTGTCTATTGGCGTTGAAATAGCGCATAATTTCAATGTATTTTATCAGTTTTGTGGCCACTTCATTTTATTCTGAAATTTAAAATCGTCCATTCCGCAGGAATAACTGGATTAATATTATTAAAATATTAGACTGGTGGTTGGTAATTGGATATTCATGGTAAATTGGAAAACTGACGAGTAGAATGCATATTTATAATATGTTATTTACTTTACTATAAGGAAAACTTTGAATACATTGGTAAATCGCTCTAATAATAATATACAAAGAAAAAGTAAATTAAAAACAAAAACAAAAACAAAAAAAAAACAAATATATAAAAGAATAATAATAATAATGAAAGCTTTCGCAGAAACGTATGTTTTGTTGAAAAATAAAAATAAACACATAGTTTTATGTGTTACAAGAAATAACATTGCTCGTGTATATTTATAGTTCAACCGTCCAAAATGAAGTTATTATATTTGGATGGCAATTACTGTGAAAATATTGAAATTCTTATGAAATACGTAATAATTATGAATAAACTATAATATTATTTAATTTTAACCATGATCATCAATAATAACTATGAGATCAAAAATATTGTGCAAAATGACTTTACATTGACATAAAGATTAATAATATTTCATAAATTCATGCCTATAATTGGCTTTAATCTTATTTTTATTTCACGATACTTTCTTAGAAGCGGAATAAGATATTCATAAAACATAGATAGTCAATGTATATGTTTGTACGGCTAAAATTCAACGAACGACCGTGATTTACAAAATAATCATATATGTTTATTAAATAATATTTGTTTAAAATCTGTCGCGCAATAACATAAAAATTATATATATATATATATATATATATCATTTATGATTTTGTATAAATGTAATATTTATTTACAAAATAATCACTTCAATTACACACTTAAAGATCATTTTCGTTTTTATTACTGATAATAAAGCATAATTAATGCGAAATGTCGTTCATTGACGATTTTTCTAATCACACACGCATCGTTTGAAAAAAAAAAAGTTGTTACTAAAAATTTTAATCACTTTTGCCTGTTGCTGCGCGTAATAAATTATGGACGGTATATGGAAGCATATCTAGAAAGCCGTCAAGAGTTTTGAATTTACATACAAAGTGAATAAATAAATTCTTTGCATATTCTATTAGGTCTGCGTCCAACATTCATTCAAGAAATGCAAGTTTACGCAAAAAGATATTTGCAGTATTCTTCATTTATCTAACTTATAACGATTATTAAAAGTAAGCCTAATCGAAATATTCATCAGCTTAGTAGAAGATGCATTTCAAAGTAGACCTCATGAATGTCAATGTATTATTATACTTCTTTCCTTAAATTGAATTCAATCTAGTATATATTTATAATTAACGTATACAATTCTTCTAACAATATTTCAACATTATTATAATGTAAATTACTTTTATTCAGCAGCTTTAATCAAAGAGAGAATTACGAAAAATATGTTTCGTATAATCTCCACGGTTCAAACACATTTATAAACTGGCGCTTTTTCCTGCGTACTAAATATCTTTCAAACAGTACTGATTAAATTTTCAAATATAAGTTCAAACTGCACGAATTAATAAATTATATATATGTATATATATATATATACTTTTTTGTTTTGTTTTGTCTAATGCACATTTTTATTAAATAATTGTTAAACACCCGATTCGTCTCTTCGACATGTGGAAAATCTTCAAAATATTAAGAAACTTATAAAACAAACAAGCACATGTTTTTATGAATTAGAGAATAGCGATAGAATACAAAATTATTTAAATATATGCATAAATACGAGTTGGAAGCACTTAAAATTTTAAACGTAAAAAATTAACTGCAATTTGATCGTTTTAAGTTAGTATTTAAATATGTATGCCAGAGTAGAAAAGTAAAATAGTATAAACCTATGTATACACATATGAAACAATAAATAAAGGCATATATATATATATATATATATATATATATATATATACATTTCTTTGATTAATGTGCTAATATTATAACAAATTTCACGAATAAGAAACAGGAAAGAGCAAATAATGTAGATAATCGTTCTCACAAATACCGAATACATTGTATATGTAGAATTTCGTATATTTACTTTATTTTGTATATTTACATATAAAATTACTTACCAAAAATCATTCGCCAGATTTCGAGCTAGAAACTTCTTAACTAAAATATTTACAATGTCAAAAATTACACGAATTATGCTTAACTACCTTTTCCAACATTTGAAAAATTGAAAAAAATTATTAACCAAGATTTTTCATTTGTCGCAAATGTATTATCCAATTACATTAATTTTCACTAATTTAATTAATATTTAAGAATTGGCAAAATCAATATGATTATAATAACGAATGAAAGAAATTCGTAGATTTATTAAATTTAATAGATTATTTTAATCTGGATTTCTACAGACGTTTTATATATAATAAAAAAAAAAAATCAAACATATTTCGCATTCTATTCTTGCGTATGCGTGTGCAAATGTTTGTTTATCAGAATATACATTTATGTATAAGAAAGTAAGTACTTATAATCCACATATGGCGACTATCGATTCGGTTACATCACTGTTTCGTTGGCGTTAGAAAGAAAACGAAAGAAGAAAAATTTTCATGACCTAAAACTCTTACTCAAAGTAATAATTAAAACCTAAACTTTTAAGAGTCTTAAATTATAGCATCAGTTTCATTAGTTTGTTTAGAGTACTTTTAGCGAGCCACTCTTTTGTTAAATTATGCTTCGGTTAGCATGTAATTTCTAAATAGTTTTAGAACAATTGAAATGCGAAGTTTGAACACAAACTGAGACCATTATCTTACGTTGAAATACTTTTCTTAGTATGTCATTGAAAAAAAAAAATAGTTTCCGTTGTTTGTTCTTATCTTACTTTTTTTTTTTTTTTTTAATTGGGATGAAAATGTGCTGAAGGATAGAATTTGGGAAATTCATCGATTGCTAGCCAACGCGTATTTACGATATTTAATTTATTTTACAAATGAATGATATTTAAGCAATGCAAGCTTCGTGCATTCGTGCCTTTACGAGATCTTTATTTCTTCCATACATACAATGTCCGCATAATTTTCTAAAACATTAATTTTATTTGCTTACTTACAGTCTTTAAGGTAAAAGCCAATAGATGTAGAAGCAATGGCTTAATATTGATGAGAGAGTCACGAATTTTAATAAGGAATGCAGGAACTCGGCTGAAAATCGTTGTTCAACCTTCTCTGGCGATGCCATTCGATACTTATTTGATTTTGTCACCACCTTGTTTCGCGTTTGAGCAGGAGAGTTTGCGAAAAAGACTTGATAAAAGTACCGAGATGGACCGCGAGCATAAACATTAAATTCCGACGAAACACGCTCAATGATAGGCAGACGCGAGTACGAGTGGACATAATCGGCGATTCTAGCTAGGTGGACGGCAACTTCCGTTGGTCGACGATTTTTTCCGACAAAGATGTCGAATCGAAGAAAATCGATATGTAGAGATCGTTCGTCGAGGAGATCGATGACACCAGAATGCGTGGCATCCTCTGGCAAAAGAGGGGACGGTATCCGGCGCGATGGAGGGGAGCCGAGGGAGAATTTGCCCTGGTGGCTGAAACCATCTTCCTATTACTTTTCCACGAGTCATTCGACTCATTGACAAAACATTGATAATTTTCGTTTCACGCGCTGTCCCTCGAGGATACTTTCGCGATACTCTCAACTGTCGATCGGTCGCTCCGAAACCATCATCTTTACCAACGACTTCTTCGTCGCGCTCGTCCTCCCAATTAAGGCACCATAAACTCGGCCTCACCAGTGCAATATCATGTCGGCACAGGGCGCCAAGTTTTATATGGGGCGTAGCGCGGTCCCGAGCTCGCCAGCCATGGAAATTAGCATTGATAAGATCAAAATTTCAACGACCCGGGAGAAGATGGAGTGGCCGTTGAGCTTCGGCTCTTCCCTTCGTGTACGAGAGGAAAGTGCCCGAGGTCACCGTCCGCTCGCTTCTGTTGACCTCTGCTTTCACATAGATCGAATACTAGCCACTCGGAAATGTTATCCTATAAACGGTAATGGACGTGAAGTCACCTTATATAAGATAAGAATGTCTGCCAACCTTATTTAACGATAATCAAAGACAAATACAAACAAAATATGCCTGATGCCGGCTGTGAATAAAAGCATGTCGAATGCACGTAAGGCATCAATTAGCTTTATTATTTTATATTACATACTCGTCGCATTTGAGGCCTTTTAATCTTTCATTCGCCAATATTTTATCAACACATCATTCTAATTACAAAATGCATTAATAAATTTATCTGCTCGTTTAATCGGCAAACACGAATAACTATTTCTAATATTTTTCTAACGCGATATAAATGTATGCTCATTGGCAATTTACAGTTTAAAAGTGTATTTAATAAAATAGAATTTATACATAGGGGTTATAAATTTATTTGTAAAATATGACAGAATCGATCATTTAACAAATTTTGTATAAACTAGCATCATTGTTGAAGCTTTTTAATATGACAAACAAAACGTAGCAATAATATTGTAAAAATGAAGCGAAATTGACGACGATATTGAATT
>NW_011948417.1:7538764-7554662 GCF_000503995.2 Ceratosolen solmsi marchali
AAAAGAGAAAAAAAATTCATATAAAACCCGTAAATTTCGTTGTGTTTCGAAGAATTGCTTAGACACTAGATTTATGAGAATAGCTTTGTAAAATCAGAAATTATAATAAAATTTAAGGCTACATTCAGTGTACGCATACTAAAGAATTCGAAACACGTTTCTGCTCCAAATATTTAGTCATACCCGATTATTTTATAAGTTGTTGTTTATTCGTGCATTTCTTTCACATATTTTAGAATATTTCTTACTAACAAATAAGTAACAATTTTTTTTTTGTTTTAAAAGAGTTACTGGTAATGTAAAACAACTCGCGTTGATGGAAATATGATTAAACTTAATAAACAAAAACAAAATAACGTATCTTCAAACATTAATTTACATAAATTACATTTTTAACATCGATGCTCTACGCTCCCGACAGTTTATGCGTATGAAGTAATCTCCTAGTGAATCTTTATATACTTATCCAATGTAGTTAGTTATATAATAAACTAAATAAAGTAAAGGATTGAGAAATGTAATGATTTGAAAAATACTAAAGTTATTATAAAAATTATTTAGCCACTGTAAGGGATTATGATAAGTTTATAAATTTATCGGAGCAACTTGGCTCTACTCTGTAAGATGGATCACCTATGTTTAAAATATGTATTATACCTGAATTTTTGAGGAAGTTGTGCCTGGATTATGTTCGATAGAATTATGTTTATAATCACTTTTAATACACTTATTCCTCTTAATTCGCAGTTAACAAATTACTTTTATATAAAATTTGATTTTTATCGCTATAATTACCATGGCTTTGACGCGAAGACAAGCAAATAGCTAAGAATGTTAATCTCTAGACATCCTATCGTTCCTTTCAACATCGGATCTACGCTAACACGCACACACATAATACGCTTAGCGTTAATGCACGAGTGTAAAAGAATCTCATTGACAAATCGATCTCTTAGCATATCCATACGTAGTAAATCATCTTTTGGAATTTAACTTGGATTAATAATAAAATCGAATCATTTATTATTCTTAAAACGAACGAGGATCTTATATTACACGACGAATAATTCGCGTGCGCGGGAATAAAATCTCGATCAATGCACATACGAATTGCCATTGCCATCGTCTCTTATTAGCCGAATTTAATGAAAAATTCCGTATTAATGACGATATTACGATCATACGAGCTCTCGTAAGTGGCTCGTTTTACAAATATTGTTAGAATCGACAATAAAGAGTGAGAAGGTGGGAGATAAGAATGAAAAGAAAAAATTTAACGTGACGTAGATAAATAACTGACTCCCAGAGGAACGGTCGTCCTGCCCGAAGCATCGAGACGAAGCCGACTTAAGGTACCCCTTCCTCTACCAGCACCACTGCCACCACCACCACCACCACCACCGTCACCACCGCCACCACCGCCACCACGACCACTGCCACCACCACCCTCACCACCACCACCATCACCAGCACCACCACTACACCATTTTACTTAACTTTGCTTTTAAGTGGCTCGCGAAAGGCTTCGCGTGATCCTTAATTTGTGCTCGGAAGCGCCTCTAAGTAGCGACGCATCGCCTAAAACATGAAACGCCAAAGTAGAATTCAGTGGGGAATGGCACTTAAAGACGGCCCTGTCCCCCAATAGCCGATGTCCCGATGCACCGTCCTTATTGAGGCAGCGGTGTACTAACGGAATTTCCGATGCGGCATAACAAAAAGTGCCCCAAGCAGCCGGGAAATCGTGGAATGCCCTCACCCCCCCTCCCCTCCCCCAAAAACTCACTCACATGCGTCGAGACATTCGAACCTTTTGTATAGCCCCGGCCTAGGTATCGGGACTCTTTAAGGGGTTGCCAAGGCGCAAACGCACACTTCGCGAGCATGACCGGGGACACGTGGAGGAAAAATCGTCGGAAGTGTGCGGATAATTCGAATGCCGACTTCGGAATTTATAGGGAATTCTCAGTGGAGGTAGTGGGAGAGGGCCGGCCTTTATCGCGAGCCACTCGTCGGCTGAAATTTCTTGGTCGAAATGAGAAAGAGCGCGCCTCCTTTTCCATCATTTACATTTCCTGATTCCGCCGTAGTCAATACCCACCCACCACCTTTCTCCCATCCAATCTCCCACCCTCTTTAATTAGTGCTCGTGATTTCCCGTGGCGATGTAACGAGGGTTACGCGCGGCTCGTACGTACCTCCCTTCGAGCTCGCGCACTCGCTGGTCGTTATCGATGAGTTTCTCTTGTCTTATCGGAGGAGACTCGGTTCGTGGTGATCGATTCGCGTGATTGCGCGCGCGTTATGCTCCCGACGTTTTTCCACGCTAGTGCTTTCCACCGGAACCGCTCACGACCGATTATCCCCTTGCCCCCGGATTATGAACGTCGCGCTAATTCCACGTGAGCCGCGATTCGATTAAACGAGCTTTTGTCCCTGCGACAGCAATGATAATGCTGTCGGGAGATGGGAAATTCGGAGCCGCGCGTCAGAGGCCGTTAGCGACCTTTCGGTGGGCAGCTTTTACCGTTAGTTAGCTTTTTATGACGAGTAATGAACGCGAAATTGTTAAATACGCCCAGCACTCGGAAAGCACTATGAGTTTCCGTAAAGCCCTGGGATCTCCAGGCATCCCCGAGGCCTTCGCTCAACTCCAGACGATACGTACATTGAAATTTGTTTATACGATTTACGCAACGCAACACGCCCGCCCGACCATTACTTTATTATAGCGACGTGGCGCTAAAGTACTACCATGATTTCAAAATTTTTGAACCGACTGGGCCAAAAAGAGAACCGTAGCTTCGAATGTGGTCGTTAGTAGGGTAAGCGAAGACAAAAAAAAGTGACAGACACAGAGCGTTGACCGTTATTAATGCGAATACTCTTTAACCTCGGGCATCCGGCATTGGCATTTAGTAAAACTGATTATGATTGTGGTGAATTAAGACGTCTTGGAAAAGGTCATTTAGTCCAGCCAATAGTAGTCTTGCGATTAAACTACCCGCCGCGTAATGTGTAATGGAACGTTTCATTCGAGAATCTATCCGACACTCTATCTTTATTACCCACGTAATGCTCACATAAGGCCCTCGATGTCGCCGTACGATGCCTCGGATAACGCAGCCTCGCAATAATTTGCGAAATCCGGAAAATTTGGAAAAAAGAAAGCGAGAAAGCCTCGAGACGCGAACAAGTGGCGACGAGTGAAAAATAACGCGAATACCTGAGTTTACTGACCGATGGATAATTAGCTGTTTTAGCCTGAAATTTGGCTATTTCCCCACCCCTTTGCTCCTTCCCCGCACCGTAAGAATCGTGAATCCGAAATTCTCCGCTATGTCTACGGCCCGCTCCTGGAACTTCATCCCAAGTGCGAGAGAGACTTTTGTCAAGCTTGCTTAAATGTGAAAGTCCAAGTTGCCAAGCACCTCGACGAGCGGGAGGAGCCGCGCACTCGAGCTCGGATCCAACGTTTCAGTCCACATCCGCCGGCAACTCGATAAGTACTTCGGCGTTGCGTGACGCTAAGCGAATTCGGCGCAGCCCTGCATTTGCCAACGCAAAATCAACACACAACACACAACGTACTTGCGCACTTGTCGGGATTTCTTACGGCGTCGGTGGATGAGCGGCTAATCGAGTCCTGAAGCTAACGCTGTGATAACCGACTATTCCGCTTTAATACTAACGATAAATTATTCCGGGATTTTCGTAGGAGATCGAAAGCTACGCTATAAATCTTCGGGCTCGTTAAGGCCGCGGGGGCTTGCCCTCTGTTGACTACGTATAACCTCCCGCGGCAGTTTTGTCGTGGCTAAAATCTATTTATCGAAGAATATTCGCGAATAGTTTTTTTTTTTTTTTTTTTTTTTTTTTTTTTTTTTTTTTTTTTTTTTTTTTTTTTTTTTTTTTTTTTTAAAAAACTAATTTTTAACAAAGCCGTAAATTTCCAGCCCTTAGTGACATACAGGCGACCTCGCCTGTTCCTTCCCCCTCTTTCATCTTCAATTACCTTCATTTTCCACCGACTTTCCACTAAATTCCCCCTCCTCGTTCTTCACCGCTACCACCATCTTCTCGTTCTCCTCCTCTACCTGCACCTCCTCCATCGTCCGCCCGAGTTATAATCAGCATTTGATAAGAATGGAAAATACTCGAACTTTCAGAATCCACTCGAGTGATAAATTTTAACGGAGCTTATGATTTTTAACTGCTATCATAGGCACCAAAACAATCACCTTTTACATTAAAAAATACCGTCTGGGAAAGCTGAGATTCAGCTTTTATTTAAATATCTCCCGACCTATTGGTCAAACAGAATAATAAGTGAAAAGTCTTTACGCGTGACTATTTCCAATATTATAGAATTTATTTACTTAGAAAAGAATATTTTTTTTATATCGCTGGGTTAAAAAACTTTCATCTTTTTTCTTCATTACAAAAATACTAATATACTATGTTAAACAATATTTTTTTACCTCTATTTTTGGCCATTTGCTTATTTACTTTTTAACATCCGCTCTTAACTTTTAATTATACGCAGCGCTGTTGGGCAAATGAAACTTAATTTAAGGAATATGAATTTATGGCAGTTGATGAAATTAAAAAATTTATTTGATAGTCTATAATCAAACTGTACGTTTCACTTATGAATACCTACAAAATTTAAAGAAAATAACAAATCAAACGATTCACCAATTTAAAGATCTTCCCGCGGAAAAAATAAAACTAAGGCCGTTGTTACTTTCATTGCAGAACATTTCAAATGTAGCGGAGAAATTTTTAAGTGCAACAGCTTCATAGACGCAAGTCCCTCGACTACGTGACGATGGTCTATTTTTTATGAATTCACGAATAGTTTCTTATAACAATAGTTCCTTATCAATATCATAAAAGCTGTCCTTTACCACTTTATTAACTTTATCTCAGCAATACCGAAGTCGATAAATATTCTTTGCCTTCAGTAATTTTATTATTTTGTTAACAAATTTCTGCTTCATATATGACGCAACTTTACAGACATTTAATGATGTAATAGACAAATAATTCAATGTATACAAACAACTAACGGACAAAATTATAAATAACAAATATAACTAAAGGAATACGCGTATGTCATTGTTTTTCCTGTATTTGTTCTTTTTATTCCCTTTTATCGATCGATTGCCGCTCGTGTAAATTGTTATATACAAATGTTGTGATAATTTTAAGAATATAAATAAAACTCTTTAGAAAGAAAAAAAACTAATATTAAAAAACAGCTCTTTGATCACACGGACATTGTAAAAAAGAGTCGCTGCTACTATTACAAAATATTGACATAGATAAAAACTATACGTGCGTAAATGTAGATAATTCATATAAATAGAAATTACTTATACATAATGGAATAAATTAATTAGAGGGGCTCTTAAATTCCATGGCTTCTCTTATTAAAATAATACGCGTAATATTATTCGACTACTTTTCAATTTAAGTGCATTTTCAAAGTAAAATACTTATATTTAATGGTAGTCTGATAAGTAGTTTAATACGTAATGCCAGTTTTTTTTTTTTTTTTTTTTTTTTTTTTTTTTTTTTTTTTTTTTTTTTTTTTTTAAATATAAATTTATCATTGAAACTTTGCACAATAAAACTTTGAATATATTATAACTGAAAATAATTTCTATCGCCGAGATATTTAGGGAAGAGATTCAAGTTTTTCGATAAATGTATTGAAATTCGCTTGAATGAAGTGTATGAAACGGAAGGCAACCATTCGCTTCGAGATAAATAATCACAAATACATTATCACAAATATATTAAGTGAAATTACTTTTCTGAAAATTATCGAGGCAAATGAACGTTTCGCTGAATATGAAAATCGACTCGGCATTTCTTTTAGTCATGAGCGTCTGACATATTGAATAGAAAATTTCATTACAAATCCACGGGATTTCGATTAATTGTACAATCTCAATATTATACATGAAATATTGAAAAAGCACTTACATCTCCACGGTTTTATAATAATGTAAAGCATAAAATGAGAGCCGAACGATGGCTGTGAATTGTTTTTGGCTAATAACTTAACCCGAGTAAACTAGGCATTCGTGAAATTGACTTTTTATTAGAATTTTCGGTAGGAAATTCTGCTTACGAAAAAATAACCGCTTAGTGTTTATCGAAATTATTGAAATTCTTGAAATTCTTGATTTGGCATCAGAGAAGGTAAGATCTGACACATACTTATTACATTCTAAATCAAAACTTCAAATACATTTCTTTCAAAACTTTTTTTCATTATCCTTGTCCTCGTAAAAACTTTTAAAAGTGAGTTCGCGTGCATTTGAGAACATTTTTTAACGTATAAAGTAAAAGAAAATGTGTCGTATAATCTAACTGTGACAAATCTCTGACAATCTTCGGAATTTTATTTTATTATAAAACTATGTTAATCCCGAGATTTTGACAATCGATTCATTGAAAATTTACTTTAAACTTAAAAAGTTGTCATTTTTTTGTACGCCAGTTTCATAATTTATAAAACAATTTACATTTAGAAATTATATCTATTCAAGAGAATGTAAAAAAAAAAAAAGAAAAAAAAAAAAAAATTCACTTCCTAATTGTTGAAATCAAGAAAAGTCGAAAAACGTAAAAGATATCTTAACGTTCAACCCATAAACGTTTCGCACTTTGGCTTTTATTTTTGTTGTATCCTTGCTTTATTTTTTATTTAAAATTGATCTTGAGCAAGAAATTGTTCGATAAAACGATTGCTCAGCCATTAACATACCTTTTAAATATAAAAGAAAAAGGAAAAAAAAAATTATTCTGATTATTGCCAGTGACGATTGCTCTGAAATATTCGTATTTATGTATGTTTCTGACCTGAATTCAGTCTTCGTTCGAATTTTTACTTTGAATTTGCCTTACAGATTGTTCTCGGTCGTTCTCTCATTGACAATGAGATAAGCTTATCAGACACAGGAAATTTACCACGAAATATTAGTCGAATTTACAGGATACATCTTGAAAGCAGACAGTAGTGCGTTTATCAAAAGAATTTTCACGAGATGACAAATACACAATAATTCTTATTTTAACAAAAGTGTATCCATACAATATATTATAATAACTTTTTCATTTACTTATTTACATTTGATAGCCGCATCGCACTTTATTAAAGGATGCCACACGCGCACGCACGCACATTCCATTTAAAAATTTTCTTTTTAATTTAAAATTTTTCCTCCTATACATTATTTCATACAAATTTCTTTCCTCACTTTTTTTTCTTTCTTTCTTCCTTTTTTTTTTTCTTCTTTATTTTCTTTTTTTTTTTCTTTTTTTTTTTTTACCCAAATGAGTTTCGTAAAGTGAAGTGTGTATATGCATCTATATGGCATACTTCATTAACTTTTTCGACCTCTTCTTTTTCCTTTAGCACACTTTCCTGTACTTTCGTATTACGCTACCAAAGCTATTTACTTGCATTGAAACTATTATTCTTCATTCTCTTTAACAAAATGTTTTTATGTTTATTAACTTTATCATAAATTCATTTCATTATTTTTATTTTACATTAAGTCTGTGGAGGTTTTCTTTTGTTTTTGTTTTAGTTTGTTGTCTTGGGTTTTTTTTTTTTTTTTTTTTTTTTTTTTTTTTTTTTATAATTTGCAACTATAATAACATGGGAAATCTATGCATTAATTATTATCGATTAATCGTGTGCATAATTAATACAATCGTTTCGATTGAACCAACTGTATCGTAAACTATTCTCAATAGCTCCAAATCTGCCGAATAATTGCTTAATTTAATTAAATAGTTTAACATTTTCAAAAAAATTCTTTTCTACGGTATGTTAATATAAAAGCGTTGATAGTATTTTCTGTAAAATAACGTGAGATTTATGTATTGTAATTCTAAAACCTCTGTAAATGTTTGAAACGGAGTGAAAACGCACAAAAGTAAATAATAATATATACCAAATTAGCTGTCAACTATCATTTAACTGCACTATTAGTTTAACATTTCTTATGCAATATGCGCTGATTCATGAATTTAAAAAAAAAAAAAGGGAAAAAAGTGGTCATGCGTATTAACTTCTTCTAAACGCGTATCTTAAATTTTAACATCTATCGGGCAAATTTATCCAAACATTAAGCCATACACAATAAATCGCACTACTACATTGAAAAAATTTTCATCGCTTGCTTTTAGTTGAAAAACTAAAGGAATGAAACACATCTCATTGCATATAGTAGACATACGCGAGATTTGTATAGTCAAAAGGAAGTTTCGTTAAACTATTAAGCTAATTTCCTGTTTGATGCATGTACGCCAATTTATTTAACTTAAACGCAACACATACGGTAATGTATTTCAATCGGCAATAATTGAATAAGGTTCGGTAGTCCCAAATCTATTAAATATACAATTAAGAATAGAAAAAGATCGCTATAAAACATTGTTTCATTTCATTATCTTTCATTATCTTAAAGCGTCTTTGATATTAATTAAGTGGACTACTTTTTGAAAAACAAAAAAAAATAAAATAAAACCTGAAAAGCTTGAGCGTAAGCTTTCGATCAATCGGAATCCCAACAGAGAAGTGCAAAAGTATTGACTGTCAGATAAAGGTCGGAAGATCGATAGAATGATAATACGTACACAATGCAGCAAACGTGGTCACTCGGGCTTTGTTTGGCCGTGACGTGATTCTAAGCCAGAAATTAACAATAATACTCATAAATAGTGATATTGCGTCGTGATATAAATGCATTTTTGGCATCGTAATGTGGCTTTGTTGGCGTCCGAGTATCCTGGAATTTTCTCATTCACCATCTTGACCTGAAAAATTGCATTTCGCATTGCCAGGCAGGCTAGCTTTGCTCTTTTGAAATGCGACAGACATTGTTAAATACAATTGCCACTGTGCCATTCATGAGCTCGCGCAACCGCAATACTTGAATTATAAATGCACTCGTATATTACTTCCAAGCACCAACACATACCGAAAAATTGTTAAAACGCCGCGGTTGCCAAGATATGGAGCGGCGGCGGAGGAGCCCAGGCTAATCCAAAGTACGGCTCAAGCATCGACGATGCTAAGTGACCTACGATTGCTTATGTAGAAGTGAGAAAGCGCAATATTGCGCCCTCGATAATGGTATAGGGCTCGAGGTTGGCCACGATGTCGTCGACTCGATAATCCCGGACTCGATGACCCCGTACTAAACGATGAAACTTGAATCTGTTGTAGGCGCAGCTAGCGAGCGGCTAACTACGGGCCCTACCCGCAGGCCCCCTCCACGGGCCAGGCGATGCTGCAGAGCTGCGCAGCCGGGGGCTCGAGATGCGCCCGAAGGGCTCTCGTGGTCCTCCTCGGCTGGGGCCTCCTCATGATCGCGACCGTGCAATTCCGACACTCGGGCCAGGGCAGCCTCGTCCTTAATCCGACTGTGGAGGAGCTCGGACAAGTGCCGGCGCGGCCACGGCTCCAGAGTCTCGCTGCCTCGCGCTTCCTACTCCAGCGGCAGACGTCCTCCCAGCGAGAGCAGCCGGCATCCCCGGCGACGACCCTCGTAGCCACGGCGTCCCTGCCGGAGGAGCTCGAGCCCCTGCTCGATCGTCGACCAGCCCGCAGCGAGGACGAGCTCATCCGCGAGATCGAGGAGCGGCTCCCGAGTCTGCCACTGGCTTACTGGACGCGCAACGGCAAGCAGACCGCGGCCAAATCCGGGGGCCCCGAGCTCCCAGGCTGCATCCCCAAGTACCCGAGCATCTTCGAGCTCGAGTTCAATAACATTTATTGGCAGACGATGCGCAGCAGCAACGGCACCTTCCAGCTCTTCGGCGCCTTTTACGACGAGCGCAAGCTCTCGAGGATCGGGCCCGCGATTCGCATCGTCGGCATGATCGATCGGATCGAGCCGACCCTCAAGAGCTACTGCCAGATGTGGTTCGAGGGTGAGCGCGAGCCCCGAGTTGTCGAGGTCCTCGAGTACAAGTATATCTGGTACTCCAAGTGGGGTAATTATAAGCAGGGCATCTACCAGCCGTACGTGATTGCGTGCAAGGTGCCGCAGAGCCATTGGCGCAGGGGCCCACCCGCCTCCGTCTCCCTCGTCGAGAAGCGCTGCGACACGGCGAGCAACAATCTCCGTGTCACCTACAACAAGCCCGCGACCAAGAAGCAGTTCGCCGTTTGCGTTAAGGGCCTCGACTTCCTCCACGAGGATCTCTCCGTACGTCTCGTCGAGTGGATCGAGCTCATCGGCCTCCTCGGCGCCGACAAGATATTCTTCTACGAGCTCCAGGTACATCCGAACGTCACCAAGGTCCTCGGTCACTATCAGCGGCTCGGCCGCGTTCACGTAACACCCCTCACGCTACCCGGTGGACAGCCTAACGTACCGGCCTTCCAGCACATGTACCTCACCAAGAAGACCAACCACAAGCGCCAGAACGAGCTCATACCCTACAACGACTGCCTCTACAAGCACATGTACGAGTACGAGTACATCGCCCTCCTGGACGTCGACGAGGTCATAATGCCGGTCCAGGACGCCACCTGGCAGGAGCTTATGCGACGCGTCGTCCCCAAGGCAATGAGGCTGCGCAACGAGACCAGGGCATCGTACAACGTTAGGAACGTCTACTTCCTCGACGATCTCCTCCACACCCACGGCACTTTCAAGGACATACCCAAGTATCGATCGTTCCTACTCCGTCTCTCGCGTCCTTCGAGCTCGCTCATACCCTATCGTGGCACTCTCGTGGGTGATCGGCCTCGGGCCTCCTCCCCGTCTCCTATTAACCAACAATCACGTGATAACGCGAGCTCCGCTTTATTTATCCGTTACATCGATTGTTCGCATCCTATCCGTCGGCTTTCGTTATCCTCATATTATATGCGAACCACGTCTCGAACGATCGCGCAAAACTCACACATTTTCTCAAATATATTCATTAAAAAATATATATATATATAATTGACATTCGCCCCGGCCGCAGCAGCACTCGATTCTTAACAGCAACTACAACATTTATTTAGCCCATTTAAAAGTTACTGCAGAACGTGCTGGACGGCTCTATTGTTGCTTAGGGCGTCGAATTTTGCGACTGCTCGCGCACACAAGAGCCACCGGTTAAATTTAATAATGGTATCCTCGGCATAATCGAGCAAGCGCGCGTTTCTGGCGTTTCTGCCTCCGCACACTTTTCATTGTCGTTTTCAATGGTTAGCAAGGATTCTCGCTACACGAGTGTCCTCGGGCGCGCGACCGACACCAGCTCGACGACAAACTTGACACCGCAGAGTCGTTGCCCTGACAGCTCGCGCCCCCTGTCTTATGATTAACGAACTTTTGCCGGATTCTTTTTTATTTTGTTTTGTTTTGTTTTTTTCTTCCCTTTTTCCCTCTCTCTCTCTCTCTCTCTCTCTCTCTTTCTTTCTCTCTCTATCCCTCCCTGCCTCCTCCCTCTCTCCTTTCTGACCTCCCCTTTCTCCTCTCCCGCTCACTCGCTCACAAGCTTGCTCGAACGAACCAACGAACCAACGAACGAACGAACTAAATAAAGAAACAAAATGAAGAAAGGGAGGAAAAAATAAACCAATGGACGCGTATTATTTAATGTCCATAAGCAATTACGTTTGTTAAAAATATTTTTGTCCAAAGGTCCTCGTCGCGACATAAACCGGCATTTGATTATTTCATGCACGTCCCTGTACTACGGTATTTCCACCACAGTCGTTGCTATCGACAATGTCGTTAATAATGAAATATATTTATTAAGTTTATTTACAATTTTTATTTACAATTTTATGTGAAAAATATTCTCACAATATTCAAACACTTATATCGATATGTATAATGCGAGTGCCGTTCGTTTCTATTCAACATTTTTTTCGACACTCGCAATTCAATGCAAATACATAATGCAACGTAACGTTAATACTCTTAGATTAAACTAGGAGTGGAAGAACGTAATGTGCTATTTTTTTCTTGTTTTGTATTTGTCGTCGTTAATCATGATATACGTATAAGAATGGATGGATAAATTCATCCATTAAAATACATTAACGAGTGAGTACAATATCAGTTGGAGTAAATATTCGCCCGCAGCGACAAAAATTCGGATAATTTATTAAATTTAAATTCCTTTCTATTTTAATCAGATATGCAAGGAGAATGGATTTACATGCATATTAAGATTTAAATCAACCCGCTATACTTCATTTTAACAGCTTGAGTTTGATAATTAAGCAGTTTACATGCATTCGGAGTACTTTGTAATGCGTGTCCTTTGCCCTTCTACCCCTACTTTTCTTCTTACGTGATTATGCGAATACACATTTAAAAGGCCATATATTTGGCTATTTCTTCTCGATTCGGCCATAACTAATGACATTAAAATTATATAATCGCCGGTGCGGTGATAATAGTAGTGCGGTATAATTGAAATCTTAACCGGCCACACTTAGTTTAACGTGATGGAATCGAGTAAAGCTATTCGAGCTGATAAATTATTAATGAAATTTGCCAAATTTTGAAATAAGTAAGCATTGGCAATGGAAGCGCCTAGGGTTCCGGAATTTCTCGAGTACCTTGCCAAGTATATGCCAAGAAATTGCCAGCGAATTATAAGACATCAACAGTGTGGTGGAATACCGTGGAAAAAAAAATAAATAAATAAATAAATAAATAAATAAATATACGAGTCCTATATTATAACGAAAGTCTGCGTATGATTGTCTAAATTAATAATAGACGCGGTAGAGGCTTAGTGGGTGGCCTGGTGGGGTTAGGGGCAGAGTGGCGGGGGGGGGGGGGGGGGGGGGGGGGGGGGGGGGGGGGGGGGGGGGGGGGGGGGGGGGGGGGGGGGGGGGGGGGGGGGGGGGGGGGGGGGGGGGGGGGGGGGGGGGGGGGGGGGGGGGGGGGGGGGGGGGGGGGGGGGGGGGGGGGGGGGGGGGGGGGGGGGGGGGGGGGGGGGGGGGGGGGGGGGGGGGGGGGGGGGGGGGGGGGGGGGGGGGGGGGGGGGGGGGGGGGGGGGGGGGGGGGGGGGGGGGGGGGGGGGGGGGGGGGGGGGGGGGGGGGGGGGGGGGGGGGGGGGGGGGGGGGGGGGGGGGGGGGGGGGGGGGGGGGGGGGGGGGGGGGGGGGGGGGGGGGGGGGGGGGGGGGGGGGGGGGGGGGGGGGGGGGGGGGGGGGGGGGGGGGGGGGGGGGGGGGGGGGGGGGGGGGGGGGGGGGGGGGGGGGGGGGGGGGGGGGGGGGGGGGGGGGGGGGGGGGGGGGGGGGGGGGGGGGGGGGGGGGGGGGGGGGGGGGGGGGGGGGGGGGGGGGGGGGGGGGGGAATGGAGCGATGGGATTCGCTAATGGAATGGCGCACGAGCGTTTATATGCTCGTAGGAGGCGCGAGCTTTAATAATTTTGAGGGAAAGGTGAATTTATCAGTGGTTTCGTTATGTGACACGTGTCTCCTCTTTGATCCTGCAGGTACATGCACATGTTGCAGCACGTCTATCGCTCGAAAAACTTCACGAAGCCAAACCAGTACATCAAGTGCTTCCACAATCCGGAGCGCGTGGTGACGCTGCACAACCACTTCCCGCTGGCGTGCCTCGGAGCCGGCTGCACGAGCTACCCCATCGATACTGAGGACGCCCAGCTGCAGCACTACAGAGCCGATTGCGTCAAGTCGCTGAAGAAGACCTGCGTCGAGTACCGGGAGAATAGTGTCCTCGACCCGACCATATGGCGCTACAAGGACAAGCTCGTCGCGAGGGTCACCGCGACCCTCAAAATCCTCGGCTTCTTCGGATCGAGCAGCTAGCCCAGGCAGGAGAGGTCCGTCCAGGAGGAGGACGACCCGGGCCTCTTCGCCTACTGATCCTCGGCGGCACCTCATGCGGCACTCGACTCGTCCATCCTCGCGTACTCTGGCACGAGCCCCTTCCTCCGTCTTCAACGCACGCCTGCTTCGACACCTCCATCTTCGGCGCTCCTCGAGCACTCGAACTCCCCGCTTAACTGGTCGCTAATGGCGCGAAAGAGACCCGCTCGTCATCCTAACGCGCTCCAAGAGTCGCCAAGAGAGCTACGCGATCTCTTTCCCCAGCCAATTCGTACGATAATCCGCTCTTAACGAGTCATCTATCTTACAATATTTGTCCCAAGTCGAAAAATAGATAAGCCACTGGATTATTGTCATTCTCGAATCAAGTTCATTCACAATCTTCGCTTCGTTGTCTCTTATTCGGCATGCACACTTGCAAACTTCACTCTTATAATATAATGCCCATTTAATAATTACATAAATATCGAGGCAAAAAACGAGAAAGGAAAGAAAAGAAAAAATAATAATAAATAAAGATCCTGAAATAGTTGTTAAGGGGATTGGTGAAATAAAAATAAAGGACTCTTGCATAAGATTCCTTAAGATTTAGCCAAACTCCAAGCCCTAAATCGTCCAAAATCAATTTAACGCGCGATCCAACGTCCGATGTGTCGCCTTGTGTCGCCTTGTTACAACCATCGTTTCTCCATTCGCTCTGCGCGGCATTTCTAATCTTTCGATAAACTCGACTACTCTCTCCCGACGCTTTCATACAACATTTCCCATTATAACGATGGACTTTGACTCTTTACAATGACTATTATGTAACGCTCGTACTCGCCACGTGCGATCTCTAGCTCAACTGGCCAAAATCAATGGCTAAAAGTCCTATTGAGTTGAGAGACTATCATGATCGTTATTCCTTATAATTTAAAACAGGGAAAAAGTCGTTTTTTGTGAAAACATTGTTTGATTTATTCTCCGGTAGCCGTCGATCTTACGAAAGTGTAAAATAAGTCATCGCTTGTGCTTATTGAATTGAGAGGAGAGCCGATAAATGATAATGCAAGTCAAGAAACGCGCGTTGTCTTGCGTGTCGTTAATTAACGATTGATTACGATTGATTAGAGACTGCCCGAGCGAAAATTGCATCGCTTTTTTGGGACAGTAATTCCCGTAATTTCATGCTTAACCAAGCTCATCCGCACTATACGGTGCGCTAAAGCCGCGACTGACCATTTAAAATCAGAGCTTCGTTATTCATTCGGCGCCTGCTCCGCCACTTCCAAAGATTGAGATCCCCTACCCACGGGTGCTTCCCCCGGCAAAGTTCATCGGCCCCCATCCACCGTACTCGATGTAGCCGCGACACTAAGCGAAAGCGAATGGCCGGAGCGGCCGGAGGGTGACCTCGGAGACTCGACTCCCATCGACGATACGTCACCGAATCACGCGAGTGGAACAGCTCGACCGTGTCCGAGATACGGTGCGGACGAAGCGTGGCCGGCGCGAGTTCCACGGGCACGACGTTCCAACGAGATAACGACGCGTTCGTTGTCGCGCGCGAACACAGGTTGAACCGCTACGCACGCGACATTTACATTGACAATTACGTTAACGTCGACCGCTCGTTAATGAGATTTCCGTCCTGCGCTTGATCCCCCCCCCCCCCCCCCGTATATATATAAATATATACTGAACAACCTCATTCACGGATCGCGGAGAGCCTCCCCTACTACCCTACCCCCTATCCCCCGTACCAGCTAATCACCCTCGACATTGATAACGGCTAAATCTTGGGTTTTACAAGAAGCTCTTCATTACGTTCACGATCCAGCGACATTAATTATACATTTATTATAAAATAATTTGGCAAAATCGTCGCTACGCTTAGCATTAATCCCCCGAGTTGTCCGAGTTATAGATTTGAAATTCACTACGGAGAACATCCGAGATAGATGATTTTCTCGAAGCAGCGGCGAGTATTTTGATATTAAAGCCAATTAGCTAGTCGTAAATGGGTTGGTGCAATGAAAGATCGGCAACGGAAGGTCGCGGATCGGTAGCTCT
>NW_011948417.1:7554685-7558823 GCF_000503995.2 Ceratosolen solmsi marchali
GCGTCGTCCGGAGGAGAATCTGTCTTGCGTTCTAATAATGGTGTCTGCAGTTGGTTGATGTTTCATCGATGGACACTCGCTGATGTAATGAAACGAGGAATAATGAGTGGCGCGCGTGTTTGCGGCTAAAAGTGCGCATGCGACCGTTGAGCGACTCGAAAGCGAACGTTTCGACAGTTGCTGAAATAATAAAAAAGCAAAAAGTACACGCAAACACACGCAAACACACCCACACCCACACACACACACACATACACACATACACACACACAGAGAGAGGGAGGGAGAGAGGGAGTGAGAGAGAGAGAGAGAGAGAGAGAGAGAGAGAGTGAGAAAGGGCGCGCGGAAGGTGATTACGTTTGTTTGTTGATTTTGTTTGTTTGTTTTGTCGGTGCAATGACGAGGCGAGGACTTCCCAAAGGGAAAGTTGACGCTAGCCGACGCGCCCGTTTACAGATGTAACGATGAAAAACGAGCTGCACTGTGATGCAATGCGAAACGATTAATCAACGATTTATACGTGTTATATCTATTATACTGTTGTTGTATTTATACTTGGCGTGTGCGCTTTATTGAGAGTACTATCGGTTAATGAGTCGATGCCTTATTAGTTTTTAGATTTTGTTTGTAAGTTACATATGCGTATACATGTGTGCGAGTAAGGTTAAGGTTGCGGCGAATAGCGCGACTTTACGGCCATGTCGTCCAGTCATAAGCGGAGACCCGAGAACGGAAATTTTGTAGGATCGCCGTGTCCATAGCCCGACAGTTGTCCAACACTTTATGTAACAAATGTTCTTTTACATTTACATAGTTATTTACGAGCGTTAAAGCGACACTCCCATTAAACCGTTCTCACTTTTAAGGATTCGTGATTTTTTCTTTCATTTTTTTTTGTTTTTTACGTTTTCCAAAATGTCGCGCTCTTAATGAACAATAATAAACTGAAACTATTATGATGACAGTGATAAAGGAGCATTGAGGGAACGTGTAAAAATGTGAATAATAAATGCAAGGAATGATGCAGTAATGATACTCAAATTGTTCGCAGAATAATCATTATAAATATTAGGTCTACGCTAGTTATTATTCGCTTTTAAACAAACAAAAACAAAAACAAAAACAAAAACAAAAACAAAAACAAAAAAAAAAAAAAACAAAAAACAACCAAAACAACCAAAACAACCAAAACAACCAAAACAAAAACAAAAAAAACAAAATTTCAAAGAATCGTACGCTTTATGCTGATATTGCATAGCTTGTTATTACGTCGATTAAAAATCATAAATTGTAAAAGATATTATACAAAGACACTTTTTGAAAGTACATCACTGCGGCATTCGTTTAAATCGTAAGGGATGCGTTAGCACAAGTGTTCTCACTTGGCAAAAGTCATATGAATAATTTTAAATAATGTTGAACGAGGCACAGATAAAGGGCAAAAAAGTATTTAAAAGGTGTCGAAATTTAAGCGAAAAATGCAAATAATTATGTTGTCGCTATCTCGTAAGTTTTCGTTTTCGGATCTCGTGACGTAAACGCGTTTCTCAACGCCCGAATTTTCGAAAGAACAAATTCAGACTATTAAAATTAATTGCCAATGAAAACAACGTGCAAATTTCGATGTTTATTTATAAATAATTGATTAATCATGCAATAAATCAATCAATCAATCAATCAATCAATCAATCAATTAATTAAAATAATTAAAATAATTAAAATAATTAATTAATTAATTAATTAATTAATTAATGCGTGTGCGTTATGTGTGCTATCGGTGTTATAATGTGCGAAATATCGGGCTGAGAGAAACGCGCGAGAATGAATCTCGATCGCCTTCTACGCGAGTGTGTAACACATTTGGCGCTGAATCAACAAATATCAACATATATCATTGTCGGATAAGCGTGAAATTATTGTTGTTATCGCGCTAAGGTCAGAGGGCGATTGATTTTCCTGGACGCGAAGTTGGTTATCGTACGCGTTGGTAAAACAGGTCGCTTATGGTAACAGAATTGTGTATGAAATTTTCGGGAGCTCCTTTTTATTGGAATGTCAAAGGCGCGTTTGTACAGTGGATTCCGTTCGGGTCCAATTCGACAATAAATAGCAAAGTGAAATCTATAAACCATTAATTCGTATTATTTCATTATTACTTTTTCTTCTCCCATTGTTCTCGGCACAGAGGCTGAATTTGAGCGCGCCATTATAAATTAAATCATGCGCAGATATAGTGCAGTTAATAAATAACCGACTGAAAATTCATAATAAAAATAAATTAATAATCTTCGAGAGTTAACAGTCGATTGTTACGTTGCTTTAATGAACACCTGCAATTGCTATAATGCAATGTAAATCGTTGAATTTATCTTTACTTGAATTCAATTAGCGATTAATATTTCATGATGCCATTAATACATTATCTCAGGCATTATTTGTTATTATTGAGTAGCATTGAGTATCGTAAACATTCCCTAAGACGATACATTATTAATAATTCAAATTAATTGTGTTGAGAGCCACATACCATTATGTCACTTCTATTCGTATTTAATATTTTCATCATTATTTCGATTCTTAATCAATATTCATTATTATAAAGTTCAAAAACAAAAATTTCGAAATAAATTATTACGACGTGGTTATCACAGTTTGTTTGTAGAATAAATAGAATCATATTGGTGATACTTAAAAATTTGAATTTGAAACAAAATTAATTTTTTTTTTTTTTTAAATTAATTTATAATATTTTTATATCGTATGCCTTCCCAACACTCTTACAGTCTACGGATCAATAATATTTTTGCGTACTACGTCTCTCATTTATACCTCTAAGAAGTAATATACAATAATTTAATGTTTAAATAAAAAGTAAGTGAAAGCCCTAGTCAATTATTACTATTCAATTGTGAAACTACAAAAATAAATTATGGTCATTAAATATTTATCATACCCGTATGATACTTATGACACTTCGTAAATTTACAAATTAAAGCAGTAATGCAATAATGTAATTATTAAATAGTTAACAATAATTCATAAGATATGTTCATATTTTTATAATATTTACGGTGTTTGGATGGTACAGAAAAAATACAAAGAGAAACATTTTAAATATTTTAAACTAATAGTAGTTTAAAGTTCTTGGTACAAAGTCATTAGAATATCATTGTTCATGATGGATTCTTTAATGCTGTAATTATTATTAATACAACAAAAAAAAACAAGAGCTTTCCTTTCAATATTCAAAATTCATGTTGGTATGAATTAGTTTAAATTGCATAATGAGATAAGAACCATTAATATCGTATCATAATTTTTCTAAAAAGTTATAGTTTATCTTTAGCGCTGCTAGTTAATAATTTTTCGAATTTTCTATTGTCAATCGTAAGTACGTTAAATTGCAAAGTAGCCGATTAATTCTGTGCTTACGTCAATTAGATCTTATCTTACATTATATCCCGTAGAAATATCTGAATAAATATATATTCAAAATTTTATCGTGTAAGCTAATAATTAAATAAAATAATATGACAATAAAGTTAAATTGATTCCTGACAATGATTTCTTAATGAACGTCACGAAACTTATTCAATTATTTGCAAATAAGTTTTGTCAGTAGTTAAGAAGTTTTCATTTCATAAGTTCAACATTTTTCTGTAACCGATGGTATCGATGGTAATCAATCGATGGGCTCCATCCGTGCAATCTGGCAATATTTTCAATTATAATCATTTAAAAGTTTATATTAATATTAATAAGAATATATGCATAGCTAATTTCGAGTTAATTATTTATGTTCAAATACATCTTCACTGGATTTAATAATTAGGACTAGAAATTTATAATTATTTAAAAACAAAAAAATTTATAGATTATGCGCATAATTTGCCATATGCATCTTAAATGATTACTTAAAAAAATTTCTACGTTTTATTATAGAATTTTCTAATAATGTAGCAATTATTAAATGTAAATTTCAGATATCCAACTTGTAGAATTTGCACAGCAAAAGCTTTACATCCCATATAAAACCTTCAATATCTCAAATAAGTCACAGTATGAATGAAGTCATGAGATAATCCGGAAATATTTTTGTTTCGTCATTTAATTTTTCTCTCTTCACTTGGTCGGGTGA
>NW_011948417.1:7558833-7563048 GCF_000503995.2 Ceratosolen solmsi marchali
GGGGGGGGGGAGAGAGAGATATAAATATTTAACAGTCGTTACATAAAATAAGACAAATGAAAATGTTCAAGCTCTGCCCTGCGAAATACTTGTTGGGAAAAGTTCGTTATAAATTCATTATCAACAATTGTTTCAATCAAATTTTCCAATTCCACGATGCCGTGATTGGACGTCACATTATGATAGTTAATTAAATTCATATCACGGATCTACGGTGAAATCGAATGAATTAAATAATTTAAAACGTATGAGAAACGACTAATCTAAGATGAACATCCACTCCTTGTGAAAATCTTACGCTTACTCCCAGAATGTACGATGCAAAGGATGCTACAAACGCATACTAACAACGAGCGGAATTCATTTGTTTCAATGTACTTGGCTCTCGGAGCACAAGTTCGTTACCAGTTATGACGAGTTTCAAAAATTTTAGTTCATACGTGACATCGCTTAGCCCTTCTTCATAGTCTTCATAGGCTTCTCTTATCCAGACAAGTTTTTTGTATTAAAATTCAATTAGTTTGTAAGAAGTCTTGTAGATACTTGTTTTCTGCTTAAGGCAACAGTACGAAAAGTTTCTCATAAATGTTTCGAGATAACCGAGTAATATCGCCAAAGTAATAATGCGCGAACTATACTTCTGTTTACTATTTCACTTATGACAATCATGTAGTCGATTTTTTTTTGGAAATACATTCACTTTTTTTTTGAAAATACTAATATCATTGGATATGAGTTCGTTATTTTTTACCGAGTCTAATTGGTAAAACTAAACTGAGCACTTCGGTAAGACTTGAACAATTGTTATCTAACGTAAAAAATAAATTGACTGGACTTTATTATTATTATTATTGTTATTATTGTTATTATTATTATTACGGTTCAATATTCTTTTAATGAAAATCTCGCTGTAAGTATATGATCATATTATTTGATCTGAGCTAAAATAAAGAACAAAAAACCTTAGCAAATGATAAATAACAGAAAATACAATTGCAAACATTTTGACTGGACTTTATTTATTAATAATTTCCATTAATAATGCATATAATCAACTAGATATATGATTAAGAATGGTTAGTCCGATGCATTAATATTACAAAATTTGTTCTTCGTAAAGCGATTAATAGTTGCTAACAAGATTTTCGTTCGGCTTCGCTTAGCCCTTTCATAAAGGGTCGTTTAAAGCAAAATTCTAGCCTCTTGTTAAACAATAATTTTAACTCCTTTGTTATCCATTCCTAGCATCGTCCAATATAAATTTCCGTTTCTTTACGGTAATTTAACGCAAAAGATATTGCCAATTGCAGAATATGAAGATATACCTTTAAATGCGCCAGACATGAAAACAAATTTCTACGGTAAAATGGATTTCCAGTTTGCACAAGCCTACATAAATCCTAAGTAATTTCAAAATAAATTCACAGAAACCAAAAAATTGATCAAAAACAAAGAAAGAAAATAAAATGTTCAATAGAATAGCGTAAGTCTTAACTCACACTTTAACCAAATCATAATCATTAATATTTTTAATTATTTATTATAATATTATTATAATAGTTTATTATAATATTTGTTCTTTAGCTCGTCATTGGCAGCTACTTGGTTTTATTATTTAATTCTCGTTATTCGTTCCATCCCTGATTATTTATTTGCATACTAATGTAGTATAGTAATATGGACGTCGTATTTATGCGACACTAATTGTACAATTAATATTGCTCTATGGAATTTCGTCGAGGAATTTCCTTCGTCATTCGAAATTATTATTCTGTCTAATGACAGAATATTGGAAATTTTTCAGATTGATGCTAGATGAAAGAGATTTTTTAATGTTCATCGCCACTTTCATAAATATCGTTCTTTTTTTTCCTTTTTTCATCCATTTATTCTTTGTTTTTATTTCCAAGTTTTTACGTACTTTCCTACCTGTCGCAATTTGCGCCTCGCACGTATCCAAAATTTAATTCGTACACGTTTTCTTTATTTACCAAAAAGCACACATAACGACAAGTCACTGTTTCTTTCTCCGGTAGAATATTAAGACGCAGTTATACTTTGCGGGAGATCAATATTAATGCCTTTTTCAGACACGAATTATACATCAAGTGACGAGTAATTTTATTGCATTTCTAATTTATTAATTCTGTTTTGACGTTAATTATGACCAAAGGTTGTTTACCACAATGTAGGAGGCTCAGCTCGACATAATTTGTACATTTATTTTGTTCCTTATTAATAATTTTATACGATATTATAAAATGATATTTGTCTTTGTCGTATTTATTAAGATTTCAATAAAATAACCATAAAAGAATGATAATAATAAGTTGTTTATTCAAATTTAATTTGAATTTAATATGAAAAAGATTAAAATAAATATTTATTATACAGGGAACCGGCTGATGGAAGGGCTGAACTTATTACATATGTTTAACAACATTGTTCATTATTTCTAATAGAATTTCTTTTAAAAAAAAAAAATTGTAATGTATAATATTATAATTTAAATTGTTTGTATATTCGGTAAACACTTTCTACAATCAAATAAATAGGATATTATTTATTATATTTGAAGCGTATACGTTTTCGTACACATAACAAACTTTTATTTCAGAGGAAAACTTAAACGTAATATTTGTTGGAACTTTTAACATTTATAAAAATGTAATGCGGTTCGTATAGTTACTCGTTCAACTTTTTTTTTTTTTTTTTTTTTTTAAAAAAAATTTTTTTTTTCCCTTTTTTTTTTTTTTTTTTTTTTCACGATCCAGTGTCAACATTTTGCACATTGGCTATAAATCAGTGCATCAGGCGCTGCATTTACGGTTGTTTAACATGTTGTATTCTTCCATTATTTTTGCCTCACTTTGATTGGTCTTTCGATTCACATCGATATTTCATGCATAATATAATTTTAAATAAATATAGTAAATGAAAATGTATATTCGTTGTATAATATTTAACATACTTTAATTTTGCATAGACAGTCCTCTAAATCGCTAGAAATTAATTCAAATTGAAGTTATTTTAACGACTCCTTACCATTCGAATTTCATTAAAATTTTGAATAAACATAGTTGTCTAAGCTTTCAACTAAACGATCCTCTCTAAAATAAAGAAATTAATACGAATATAATAGTTCGACCAATATGTAAATGAAATTATTTACATTATGTATGTATGGTCGTGCTATATAAATATACGCACGTAGATAAATTTTTTTTTTTTTACATGTTAATACTCTCTTTGGTTAACAAATGAGAAATTTAAAAGGAGATAGATGCAAATGTTGAAACAAAAAAATATCAATAAAGAATCGGAGTACGTCGATTTTATAAAAAAAAAATAATGAAATAGTTTAAATTCTTTGAACGACTTGTGTTTGTTTCACTTAAATTGCGAAAGAATTTTATACGGCAGTACGTGGTACATAAAAAAATTGAAAAATGTTCTAATCATCGTATAAGTGAAATTTAAAAATTCTTTCCATTCGATGTCATCTCTCTGTCGGTTAATTTATTATATATTCATTGTCTACACTATAATAACGAATAAATGTAAAAACTCAAAAATACGTTCTTCTCATTACGGCTCCTATGAAAATCTTTTTTCCCCATTACTTTCAATATCAACTGATAATTCATAATTTATTCTCATTTAATTTCAATGGGAAAAGAACTATTGGGATTTGGGTTGGAGAGTATACCGAGTGCCGATCGCAATAAATTTCATAACCAACTCATTGTATATTATGCCATAATGAATCTTATAAACTAATTTAACGCCGTGTATAATTTTTTTTTTCATTAATATTTGGTTTTATTATGTATTTGCACAATGAGGTTTCCCGAAGTAAGTGTGAATTTTATCATTCTGAAAATTAATCCTTTCACAGCAGATAATGCAATTGCATGACAAATTATGATTTTAATGATTTTTACCAAAATCGAATCAACCAAATTATTGATGATTATAAAATTGTATTGGCCTGTCATCTCGCTAATGTTATACAAAGTCGCCAAAGGGGAGCAATAACGTATTACAAATCTTTATTCTTACAAAGGACTGAGATATTACAAGCAAATACAGGATAATAAAAGTATTGATTAGAAAATAAAGTTTAATGATAAATTTAAAAGATTCGTAGTTTTTTTTTTTTTTTTTTTTTTTTTTTTTTTTTTTTTTTTTAAATTTTTTTTTTTTTTTTTTTTT
>NW_011948417.1:7563080-7569746 GCF_000503995.2 Ceratosolen solmsi marchali
CTTTCCCCCTTCGAGTTCGCGTACAGTACTTTGGCAGCTGGTTCAACGACGGTAGCAACATCTTGCCTGTCTCACCCTTCATTTACTTACTTTGTGAATCGAAGAGAGAAAGAGCAAGCTCTCTACGCTTACATGTGTGTATAAACTGCCGTTGCGATTGATCATTATCCTCCTCATTGATCGTCTCTTTAACGCCAAGTTAATACCGTTTAATATTTTCTTTATTCGCTTGTCTTCGAATGACCATGAAAGAGTAAACTCTGAAACATACGGGTGATGGATAATTTCTTTTTACAATCAAACTTCCTAGCTTCGTCGACATAAATAATTCATTTTCAAATTATTTTAATTACAAAAACAGATTTTATCCGAATAACTGTTCGGACCGTGGCATTATAACATTATAACAGCCACAGCAGATAAAGGGACAAAAAATGAAAATTTAACTTTCTCTTTCATTTTACATTCGAATAAATCTTATACAAGCATAAACAGAAGCTCGCGCTTTCAGTTTCTCGCACAGCCATCCTCAGCAGCCGTTACAGGCGTATCTTTTACAATCATCTGCTTATAAACTAATAGTTAGACTTCATTAAACGTATTCGACTCACATGAGAATTTCCACAAAATTTGTTATTCTCGTTATATTCTCGCCGCGCCCCGCGTGAATCAATGATCACTATATGGCCATTTTGTATTTTCTTTCTTCGTCTTTACGATATATCTTATCTTGTACCCCTGCTTAACCTTTTATTTCAATCTTTTTTTTTTTTATTTATTTAATTTTTTTTTTTTATTTTTTTTTTTCATTTCGCATTTACATTTATTTACATAACGCATAAACGCGAACTTTCATTAAGTCTGACTTGACTGTTTTTATGAATACGAAAACAATTTGTTGAGGAAGAAGAAACTTAAAAAAAAAAAAATGCGACTCGATACCTTTCATCCGCGCCAGCGTCTGGACGAAATTTCAATATTTCAATGTATCTTTATTTTCTTTTAATCGCACTATCAAGTATACAATTAATTGTCTTGTTTGATATTCTATTTATCACTTGATATACGCGTTAATCGCCCATGCGCATCAATCAGAGTATCTTAAAACTCAGTATTTACATTGTCATCTGGACGTATAGGTGATGTCTCTCCGCGAGCTTTTAAAGATATTTGTTATTTTCCTTCATTAAAGGAGGAGAAAAAGAGAATTGAGAACACTGGCACGGAGAAACATCATTAAAATTAATTTTTCGTAATCAACATGCTTCTCAATCAAAATCGAAGTACTACTATTAAAGATCGTAAAATGAAAATTTTTTTATTATCCTTTCATTCGCATCGGGTCCTAATGTATTAATAATTGTTCAACACATCCCCTCATACAGTGTAATTTTTTTTTTCTTATATACACTTACGCGCTTTCTTAATATTCTTCATAAGGTTATTTGATCATGGTCGAGTTTAATATGTATCATGTGGCGGAGAAATTATTTCTTCATTTTTTTTCTAACATTACGAATAATGTACATTAGGCGAAATACTATTTATATTGTAAGCCTAAGACATACTATCACCGACATTGATCAATACCTTGAAAGAACTCTGTTCGTGCAAACTACAAAATCAAAGTGAGGGGCTTTAATTTAATTTTAACGCATCTATAATAATGGACAAAATACGCTAATGCATTTATGTCCGGCTAACCGGTGGTTTTTTCTTTTGTTTTTGTTTTTTTTTTCTTCTTTGTTTTTAATACAAAATGCATTTCCGTGAAAGCCTTATTGGCCCCGTCGTACTTCACATTATACAATTTCACGTATAATGAGATTGGTTCAACATTCTTTCGAAAATCGTAAAAATAATGTGATTGGAAGTAAGCCCGACGTCGGAAATAAATTCACGACAAAATTAAAGGAGAAAATCGGATAAAAGTAAAATAAAAAAATTAAAAAAAAAATTAATAAAAAAAAAGTAATAACTTTTGTATCGTTTTAATTTATCTTTTATAATAAGCAAATTCTTAAAATCTAGTCCGATTTATGACATTAAGACAAAATTAAAGCAATTGATTGAAATTTTAATATAACATATTAGGTTAGAAAAAGGTTCAATGCATAAAGAAAATAAAAAAGTAATTAATAAAACGTTAACAACAGCTTTGAATTAAGTGCATGTAAACCTAATAAAAAATATTTTCTCAAACATACGATTTCCTTCTGAAAACCCGTTTCATTAGTTTCGTAATATCTTCTTCCTCCCGCCTAATTCGCTTACAACACAGGTACAAATTTTAAAGGATTTCACAGAATGTGAAATTGATCCTTCGCGCACTACGTGCTACAATTATTTCTTTTTTTCTTCTTCTCTTCTTCTTCTTCTTTTTCTTCTTCTTCTTCTTCTTCTTCTTCTTCTTCTTCATCTTCTTCTTAAACTCCTTAAGCACTTGTAAAGAAGGTGGTTTAATAAATCCATTTTTCTGCGCTATAATTCCATTTTATAATTATATACGCCGCTAATTAAAAATTTAATCATTATCAGATTTTAATAATCTACAACTAAACCTTACGATCTTAGTGAGCAATCATTACAACAATACCGATGCGCAAAGAGAACACTGCATAGCTTTATTCTTTCTTTCATTTAAATTATTATCTTTTAAATTGTTTCCTTTTTAATATTAATAATGTTAACTTTGGTTACTATTGTTTAAATTACGTTTACAAGTTAAGCGCAAAAAAGTCGAGTAAATGAATTGATCTGACAAATGAATTTGAATAACTAAATCGTACGTGAAAGATAAACAATAAAAAATGCTCGAGGCAATTTAAAACATACCGTGCATAATTTATGCACAATTAAAATTTTAACTTAAAACCTGTCGAAGATGAGACAATGAGAACAATTGTAATTAAAATTTTTTTACTTATAAAAGAATGAATTTAAGTTACAATGAATATGGATTTCAAACTTGTTTGAATAATATCCACTTTATAAAAATAACCAGCTGAATAATGGCACCATTGTTGAGAATGCCAAATATATATTTTTAAAAAGCAAAACAAACAAAACAAACAATATACGCACGACTAGTTCTGCATATATTATGCATGATGAAAATCTATTTGGTCGTGCAACAAAGTCCAAAAGTTAATTTAACCGTAGTAAGGAATAAAATCGACTCGCTTGATTGCCAATAAATATATTCAATTGGTTGCAGTGTCCTCGATGCATTAGACTTTGTTTTTATCGGGTTTACGCATAAATGTCGCCAATCATTGTTTAACGTGTCTACAAATGCCGCGGATGAATGCTAATTATGCACTTAAGATATGCAAAAGATGGCAAAGTATGTCTGTCTCTCTTTGTTCGGAGACTCGGAATCGTATGGAGACTAGGAGATAGTAACGAAATGTAAATAACATGGTCATTGTTTGTTTATCAAATTCATCCGCGGCAACAGTAGCAACATCGGTACAGCGAATATGATTATGATGATGGTGTAATGGTAATGATAATGGTAATGGTGATAATACGACGTCACGACGTCGACGACCACGAAAACTATGATGATAATAATAATAGTGGTGGTGGTGGTGGTGGTGGTGGTAATGACGACGACGACGACGACGACGACGACGACGACGACGACGACGACGACGACGACGACGACGACGACGACGACGACGACGACGACGACGACGATGATGATGATGATGATGATGATGATGATGATGGCGGCGGCGGCGGAAGCAGCGGCAGCGGCAACGGCAACGGCAACGGCAACGGCAACGGCGACAACAACGGCGACGGTGGTGACGACAGCAGCAACAGCAGCTACAACAGCGTTCAAAAGCATGGCGAACGTCGGGGTGGTAGAAAGCTGCTCCAGATACGGCAGCAACAGGGACGACGCAAAGTCGCCCGAAACATGCGATCCGTTGGCCTAAACTAACTCAGCCACTTGGTGAGGCGACGATGGGCGCACTCTGGCTCTGTAGCAGGTCCGAGCGAGCCTTGAGCCGCCGCTGCATGAGGCGACTCTCGCTAGGTGGGGAGAGGCCAAATAAATTGAGCGACTCCTTGCCAACGACGAGTCGCGACTTGCCGACAATGCCGATTTTGTCCGAGGACTCGCTCTTCTCGTTCTTGGGGCGGCCTCCAGGCTGCTCGTGGAACTCGCTCGAGGAGTGGCTCTCGGAAAGCTCGCTCTTCGAGTCCGACATATGCCCGTACGGATAGTTGTCGTCGTCGGTCGAGGAGGTGGATAGGCGCTGCTCGCGATTCTCCAAAAGCTCCTCGAGATTCACGGAGAAGTGCTGCAGGACGACGCGGTTCACCGCCATCGCGGACTCGGCAAACGCCGATAATTCACGCGCCGAGTTGTTTCTCCTGCAAAATATCAAAGCGAACGTCCGTGCCGGTTAATCGCTGATCGTCCGAGTCACCTGGCCGAGCATCGTCCCCAGCCACCTACTAAGCGCTCGTTTCTAACCTGATGATTTGGGGAGTGGTCAGCGGCTTATCGGCGACCTCGCCGGCAGCCGGACCCGGGTTGATCCAGGGATGAGCCAAGACGCACTCGGCGCTCAGACGGTGATTCGCTTGTTTTACCAGCAAGCCGCTAATGAGATCCTTGGCCTCCTCGGAGATGCTGGCCCAATTGGAGTCGGGGAATTCGTAGTGGCCACGCTGGATGCTGATGAAGAGGAGCTGCTGGCAGCCGCGACAGTTCTCGCCGCGCTCCCAGCCGCAGCTGTTGCCGCAGTTTCCGTAGAAAGGCGGATAACCACAGAGGAGAATGTACATGATGACTCCAAGGCTCCAGAGGTCGCAGCGCTTGTCGTAGTAATTGGCTTCGCCGATGAAGGCCTCGACGACTTCCGGCGCCATAAACTCGGCGCTGCCCACGGGTGTGAGAAGCTGGGGCGTCGCCAAGGGCGAGGAGGCCGTATTGTTGAACTTGATACCCGAGCCGAGGTCGAAGTCGCAGATCTTCACGGGAGTCAGCTTATCGGGGTACACGCACAGGATATTCTCCGGCTTTAAGTCGCGATGGGCGATACCTGCAAATTAAGGATGCGACATTCTCGTAAGACGCTAGGCTACTCTCGCCGCTTCTGCTTTATTATGCTCGCGCTCTTTCAGCTTCAAAATTTCACTGACGTTAATGACAATGGACATTTATTAAAATATAATTACCATCGATCGTCACAACACCGTCACGTCACAACGCCGTCGTCACGTAACGGCCACATATTCAAATTAATCGAAATTTTTTAATGGCGCGCGCACGCGCGCGTGTTTTGTAATGAAAACAAAAGCCAATGCTTTACTTTTACGTTTCGAAGCTGATATTTGCGATACAAGCAAATACAAAGTAACATCAGCATAATATCCGAACTAATAATATTTAAGGGCTAATAATGTTTAAGGATCGCTCCTCTGTTTCGTGTTGCACTTGAACGAGGAATGTGCTGATAAGACGTGAAATAATAGATGATTACAAAATATTAGACATTCGTTAAAAAAATTGGAATTGAAATTTGCATTAGATTAAACCGAGTGTAACAGAGTTAATTTTTTCTCATTGAGATTTTTCTCTCGTTAAGATTATAAAAGAATAATAGTTCAAGCAACACATAAGCGCATAAATCGCTGCTACTGGCATATAAAATGTTTTCAATTTACATACAAATACAAATACCATAAAAACAAAAGGCATTAAATGTAAATAAGACGAAAAAGAACGACTAAAAATATTATAAAAAAACGATAATACAAGGACAACGATACTAACAATAATAATAACAGTGCACTTCCATTGGAGATAACAAAATTTTGAAGAGCAGACTCGATTGTAAAAAGCGTTAAAAATGGTTAAAAAGCTGCACATTATTGGTGGTTCGTGGGGCTCACCTTTCTTGTGAAGAAACTTGAGGGCACTGGCGATGTCGCTGATGATTTCACTGGCCTCGCGTTCGCTAAAGTGCACCCGCTCCTCGATGCGGTTGAGCAGCTGGCCGCCATTGACCTTCTCGAACACGAGGTAGAACCGCTCGTCGTCCTCGAAGAACTCGATCAGCTGGATGATGTTGGGGTGGCCTTGGCAATGATGAAACGTCTCGACCTCCTTAAAAACACGCTCACGCGCGTGTTCCGGTATTTTGTCGATGATTTTCACCGCGTACTCGAGATCCGTGTAGAGGGAGGTGCACGTCTGCACCGAGGCATAGGCCCCCTCGCCTAGCACCTCGCCCGTCAGCTTATACAGTTCTGTCGAGCAAATCAATTACACGGCCGTCTTAATTAAGAAATTATAATAACAAAGTTCAAGTATTTTTCATGGCTATTCTTATGTGACATTGACTCTTTCGACTAGTGTCATCGCATTAATCGTCCATATTTGCAGGCTCTGTCTGTCTTTCTTTTCCCAATATCATTTATTACACCGATCGATCATATTTCATTTATCTCTCCTATATGCCCCAAGCTTCGATGATTTAACTGGTTTTTAAGCAGCCACGCTTTCTCCTGCTCGTGAACGACTCGAATTACTATTGACACGATGGTGAAATTTGACAAATTACCCTACATAAATTTTACCGATTATCCGTGCATGCGTGGCTCGTTATTATCTATACAATTTTACAATTTTCCGCCCATCGA
>NW_011948417.1:7569806-7571415 GCF_000503995.2 Ceratosolen solmsi marchali
GCGCGCGCACGCACGCACACACACACAGAGAGAGAGAGAGAGAGAGAGAGAGAGAGAGAGAGAGAGAGACAGAGAGACAGACAGGTAGACAGGTAGACAGGCAAAGATAAACAAATCGAATTAGCATTAATAATATAGAGCGTGCGTCCGCTACATTTTCCACCGCGGAGCTTTGAATCGCCGATCGCATAATCAATAAGGAAAATGCCGCGAGAGCTTAGGCAATGGCTGCTCGCAATGCACAATCAAGGCAATCAATGTGGCCGACCTGAAGTTGAACTCCGAGAGCCGGCGAAGTAGATTTATATTGCTTGTGCGCCATTCGTCACGGAAGGAGGTTCGACAACGACGATTTTTCACATTCTCTCCAGCCACTTGTCTTATCAACTTTGTTAACCCACCACGCACTGCCGACGACAGTAACAGCAGCAATAACAAAGACGACGACAGGTCACCAGATGAATATCGATGATATGTTTAATTATGAAATGGTATAAATATAAAAAAAAATGAATGCGTACGTATGCCTCGTAAAGTTCATCGGACATTATTTATAAAAGACATTGGGAATCTTTCATCTTATATACGCATCTTATATATGCGTAAAGTCATGTCTTGTATTACTTTTACTCGATAATACATATATCAATCTCATTGCGTATTCCTTATAAAAAATTTGTAAGTCGATAAGAATGAATTTTGTAACTGGACGTCGGCTTCCTGGTAAATTCACACCGAATGCAATTAAATTTTATCGCACTATTTTATCGGCATTAAAATAGTGGATTGTAGTAAAATTATAGACAGTAAAATTATTTTCAAAGACTCGATCGACCTTTGCTATCTTTTCATCATCGATTATTATTATTATTATTATTATTATTATTATTATTATTATTATTATTATTATTATATATCCCAATAGGCCATTAGAGCCCTGGCCCACAATCAAAATCTGATGATTTTACATTTTTTGCTTACCATGGAAAGAGAAATTTAGATTTCTTGAATTTCGCAGAAAATGCAATTAATTACATGTATTAGGTAGGATGTTAATACCGACCAATACATATACAGCTCTACAATTATCGCAAATTTTTTCCAATTCACTCGAATTCAAGAATACTTCAACGTTCTTCGAACTTGGTATTAGTACAGCAACCCAAGTCAATTTACCAATAATAACAACTCGACAAGTTACCAAGGAAACAAGAAGTCAAATTACAATGAATACTCGCTCTCTCGCTCGTGCATCTCGTGATGCGGCAATTCTATCGGGGGAAATTCGCATAAAGCGACTTTTACTTTGACGGCGGTTTCATTTACTTTTCTACGGATTTTACTTTCGTATGTGCCCCGAGATATTTTGGTCGCGATGGCTATTTCGATTTCGATTAAATTTACTAATATTTTTCCAGAAAGAAATTAAATTATCTCTGCCAATGATGATCGTCGATCTATCTAATAATTAACTGGACTTTATAATTGATTATTGCGAATCACAACGAATGTTTTCAAGTGGAATGCCCACTGCCTTCGAAATAATAAGTATAAAAAAAAAATTTTATTCAACCGAAAGATTATGTACTTGTTATAACGACCAAAGCAA
>NW_011948417.1:7571425-7607973 GCF_000503995.2 Ceratosolen solmsi marchali
GATAATAGATTTTCATCCACGATCTTGCGGGTGCACGTTCAATTAAACTAATTAAAAAAGTGAATAGAACCCTCGGACATGGGTACTTAATAATAGCACGATGATTCCAAGCGAGAGGGAGATAGAGAGAGAGAGAGAGAGAGAGAGAGAGAGAATCGATGCGAGTTTTACGCGTTGGTGGTAGTGCGGCCACAAGCAATGTCAAGGCCAATGAGCCACCGCATACGCTCGTCTGCGCAAAATCCTGATTTCCACCTCCCATAAGACGAGAGCCAGCCAAGCGCGCTACTATTTTTTCTTCCTCCTTCTTCCCTTTTGCGATCCCTTGGTCACGTAAACACGCCGCGACCCCCTTTTGCTCGCTTTGTGCGGTCGAGCGACCTCATACACCTCTACATACTTAGCTGCAGTTCAGTTACTTTTATTTTCGCTTCTTTCATCCTTCTTTCTTATGACCTATCTATCCTTCATTTCTTTCGGTTAACATGAGCGCCATAATACATTACCAGCAATCATTATGGTAGATTATCAGAATAGTAAAATTTTGTTCTTTTTTCAATGTACACGAATCACTTGTAAATATACGAAACTGATATTCGAATATCGAACATAGCCAAGTTTCAATAATAAAAGTATCATTAATCATTAAAGCTTTATTTAATTAACGAAGGTTGCATCAATTTATGCGAAATATTAATGCTGTTATTATTACTATATCGGTCTCGCCTTTAAAAGTTATCGCGAAGAAAATATAACATATATCTTATTATTTCGTGCTCTAATCATTATCAAATACATTGACTTACTCTAATTAATCTTAAAATACAATTCTATTAAATTAACAATCCATGATAAAATTATGGAATCCTGTAGCCATTTTTATTTACAATCATTAGAGTGTCATCTTTATCGTAACAAAAATGTCATTTTATTGTAATCGAACGACGAATCGAGCAAATGGTCATAAGTATAGGAATTCTTCGTATCTACTCGACTCAAGTGTCGCGGGTATTGTCATGCGCGTCTGCGCATTAAGACTTCATATCGAATTATTCATGCACGCGAAACTGAAAATCGTCGGTCAAAAGCCAATAGTTGAACTGCGCTAATGTAAAAATGGCGAGCGAAAGGCCTAAAGCGGGCAAAGGAAAGTCGCCAGCAAATGCTCATCGGCGGGAGTCTCGCTCACGACTACGTGCCGTGCCAATCTAGAAAATCACAATAAAAGAACCGTCGTCGTCAGGGACTTTCTATGTGGCCACGTCGCGTGGGTCGTAACCGCCTAGACGAGGCAAACGAAACTTGGCAACGCCGCCGCAAGTGCACTTTCGGTCGAGTAGGTGCGCGCGCCCATTACCCGATTTTCATTAGTCTTTTTCGAATTTTTATTTATTCACCTCTCGAATAGGCTCCACTCTACCGCTACCTCACGACGGCTCGAGTGAGAGTTTTGGTACTGCTATTACTCGCCGTCAAATCTCGAGTTCACGGTGATCTTTATCTGATCCTTATTTAAATTCGTCCCGATCGAAATTGAAATTGTTGAATTATCGTTGCGAGATCACTTGCGTGATCTCTACTGCGATCTGAATTTTTACACAATATATAGGGGCAGGAGTCGAATGTATTTCCCATGGCGATGCTTATATTAATAATAACATCCTTTGGGTTTTCGCGAGGAAATTAATGGCACTCTTGCAGGCACGAACGGAGGTGAAACGAAAATGTCGAAACTTATAAATAGGAGAGGTAAACGTCGACGAATAAGATAAATCGCGACCTTCCTCCTCCTTCCACTACATTCGGCCATTTTTCTTCCCGATTAGCTCGAATGCGGAAGCCATCCTCGGGAGGATGTCTGATGAAATAGCGACTAACTGGACAAAGACTTCGCATCTGAGCGATGATGACATAGTTCGTGCGTGCGCTCTGCTATTTATAGCGATTATGAGGAAGAATTTTTCGGACTGTCGAGGCAAGGTAACGCGACCGTTTGGCTTTCGCTTTGTCCGTAGAATATTGTCATCCCCGACGTCCTCGTTCAGCATCGCGATGCATCCACAAAAATACATTTTTATGAGGTCGAAATACATTTTTATGAGGTCGATACGAGATGCTACTGAATTTATAAATAATTATTTGCCCAAAATCAGCTTTCTCTAACCCCCCCCCCTCCCTCCCTCCCTCCCTCCCTCCCTCCCTACCACCACCACCTATGTTTTCTCACCTTCGATACTCGGTATTTGGATTGAGGGAAGCGTACACGCCCAATTAATTATTCATTGTTTATTAGAGTCGTTGCAACGTCGATACCGCCACCACGTACCGAACGCTCGACACGCTCATACCAGCCAACGCACTTAGCTCGTCTAGAAAATTCGACTGCCAGCATACAACACGAGCCTACCTAGATTAATTATTAAAAGCGGTGCCACCAGTGCCGAGAGAATTTTTAATGCGTAATTACGTATAAAGATAAAAGTGAGGGGACAAGTTTGAAGCTAGAGGCCTCGAAACCACTGTACCGCAATTACAGCTACCACTACTTCGAGAAACCATGGAAAATCGCGTATGTCGCGATGGCAGTAAGCCAAAGCATCTTGCTGCGGGTCCCTTGAAAACTTCCCAAGCGGAAGCCAAAGGGACACCCGAAGAGCGTTCGTCGTACCTGAAAAGTGTAAATAAGGCTTCGATGGCGAACGACGACGAAACGACGACGACGAAACGACGACGACCAAATGACAGCGTCGGCGTCGACAACGAGGCCATGAAACCGCTGAACCCACTCGTGACGACGTATGCGTCGTGATGCCAGTCAGTCTCGTATGGATCGTACCAGAAGCTTCGAGAAGCCTCTACGGCGTCGCACCGCCGCTAATTAGACCCGATAGCTTCATCTAGTCGGAATAATCGGACGATTGGAGGAAGGCCGAGGTCGTTTTAAGGCAGTGGTGGGAGAAGCTTTGCTTCGGTCACGAGCCGCCGGACGATAGTCGAGGGCGATGCCGTTGGAAAAATACATAAAAAATTTGTAATTGTAAGGAAGCTCGCTGAATGGTACAGAAGCAAATGGAAGGAGTGGAGTTATTGCGCCGTAGCCTTACGTCCGCCTTTACGGAACAAACGGTCGGCTCTCGCTTTATAAAGCCACGACGACACGAGTGTATCACTTGGTATCTCAAGTCCAATGCTACACTTGGGACTTTCGACTCGGCTCATTTATTACGACGATCATCGGCTCTTTTCGCCAATTATTATCCATATATGAAAATGAGACTGAGTTACATGATTTCCATCTCGAAGGTTCCTCCCTATTTATTATAAATGTGTTTGTACGTTTACATTAATCGGATTCACAGCAACACATCGATGCCGTTCTCGATTGAGCTCGCGTGTTACCGAATTTCGGGCGAGTTCATTTTGAGTCACTTAATCGAAAGGACGTTTGGAGCGTTGAGTGTTTGGCCAATCGATGTGATCCCCCCACCCCCCAAATCCCCACCCCCTTTAGTCACATCGGCATCACCATTACCATTCTCATTCGTAACTATCTGTAACTTTAACAAAGTAAACTGTTATTGCTGTTACCTTGGAAGCATGATGAGACGAGGGACGAACCCGACGAGCGCTTCTTCTTGCGTCTTTTGCGCCTTGCCTCCTCCTTGCGAGCCTGCATAGCGCTTAGCGACTCTCCCGTTGAGCTGATTTCTCTTGATCCTGCATCTCCTGAAACATAAGAGAACGACATGGGCCATTAAACATTGTCAAATACATGCGTATCTTGGTGAAAGGGTTGTCAGAACGAGGACAAGCAATTACTAACTGTCAAACGAGAATGGCCAATTAGAGTTGGATCATTTAAGTCTTGGGGCATAATACGAGTATCATGTCGTTTAACATAAAGGCGCTCTTACTTAAAATCCTCCCCCTCCTTCTCCATCTCACTCTCACTCTCTCACTCTCTCTGTCTCTCTGTCTCTCTGTCTCTCTCCCTCTCTCACTCTCTCTGTCTCTCTGTCTCTCTGTCTCTCTCCCTCTCTCACTCTCTCTGTCTCTCTGTCTCTCTGTCTCTCTCCCTCTCTCACTCTCTCTGTCTCTCTGTCTCTTTGTCTCTCTCCCTCCCTCTCTCTCTCTCTCTCTCTCTCTCTCTCTCTCTCTCTCTCTCTATCTCTCTCACTGTCTGTCTGTCTGTCTCTCATTGTACAGGAGCTAATTAAAATTTTGGCATTGCTTAATTTAATATCAAATCGAGGAGTCGTTGAATAATTCACTTAAATTATAATTGTAACAGTACGACACACGTACCTACAAAATTTACATGATGAAATCATACGTAGGACGTGGCACAATAAATTCATTGCGTATTTTCATGTTATTATATGTAATCAATTTATTATTATAAGAAATTAATTAATAATAATAATTTAGCATTGAAAATAATTATTAACAATGTGAACGAGCTAAACGACGGCTCTTTCAAAAGTCCTAAAAATTGCACGTCAAATGACATTATTGTGTCACACGAGAGAAAGAAGCACTCGTTTTTGCTGTCCATTATCGTGTTAATAACAGTGTCTGCCAATTGGCCGAAATTAAAAACAAACTGCAAACACACTAACGCTATCTATTAAAATGACAAAATCTTGTATAACGCATGATTATTGACAAAATTCCGTCAATGTTTTAGAAAAACGTCGGCTTATCGATGAGGTTTATAATATTAATCCATTGTTGCAATGATGTATTACGAGCTATACGACATACATAGGGATGGCATTCTCTCTTATTATTAAAATAGAAACATTGTCTTCCATCGGGTACAGCCCGCCCGAAGCTCCCCATACGGCTCCCATACGCCAAGCATCGACGACGATTAATTCGAGGCGTAAATCTTACAGCGTGATTCGGTCTCCCGCTATCATTTCGCAGAGACGAAAGATAAACGAGCTTCTAAGAATCCCTCGAATAGATTATACCACCGGCATGTTTTATCGTAAACTTATCGTCGAGGAAAACAATATTCCCAAGCGCATTGCAAAGCGACGCAATTGCCTTGCATAATACGCTTGCGCTCTCGGCAAAGTAAACGTCCATTACTTATCACATTTCGGTTTATACATAGCCCAGCTGCAATCATACAAAAATAAACCAATAAGATGCTATTTGCATCCACATGCGGCCGGTAGATAAAATTATTTGCTTTTAACATCTTATCGTCGCTCTTTGGCAAATCCTATCAATGATTCACGTTAACGGGCCAATTAAACAACCGAAAACTCCTAAAGCAGCATAAATTGTGCAATGAACTCGCAATTCTCGGGCATAACTTGAATAACATTGTTGTTCAATGAGCTCCCAATGCTACAGCTCGGTAAATACGTATGCCGTACGCGTACGTGCCGAAAGCATAGTTAATTTACCATCTCCTCGCGCGTTCGCCAAGACGGCAAAAGAAAGCGAGTCGGCTGCGAGAAAGGCGATTAAACGAGAGACGAGAGCCGGCTCGATCCGATTGTTGGACAAAGATCTCCTCCACCGAGCTGTGTGCGTTCGCTTTATCGGCTGCGGCTCGGCAAACCGATGTAGCGCTCGTAATCAAGGCGATCGGTGCGCCGGTATGTAATTGCCTAATGCAATTCTGACTTTTTTCTCTTCAATTTGATGGCTGAAAATTTATGGAGGTAAGTCTCGTGTAATCTAAAATAAAGCGCTCGAAATAATGATGGGGACGAATGTTGACGCATGAGGAGAGCAACGACTATGATTAATCTAGCCGTGCGTATGTCTGTTTTTCTCATGCCAAGCGGAAAGACGACGACGGAGCCGAAGAAAAGTCCCGATGCATAGCGACATTTATAATAGAACGAGGCGCTCGGGATACCGACAACGACAACCGGCACCTCGAAATCGCCCCAGAAATAAATTGTTCGGCTGAAAAATTAAGTTGGAAAAAGCGCTTCAGCGCCCCGGAATACACATAATGAACATTTCTATTTCCCGAGGCCGATTTTTGTTCCGTTCCCTTTCGTCATCCTCGTAAACTGATCGGATAATGCAAGGCTAATTAAGAGCCACGTCAACGAGGTAATCGATAGGTAAACGTTTAGTGACTTGACAATGCTCGACAAGCGGACATTGCTACTATTTGTAAATAAAAGAAAAATAAAGAAAAACAAAGATAAACGATAAAAATAGGGTGCCCAGACCCGGCAGGTGTTGCCCCTTCCCCTCCAATCCGCCACACTCCCCACCGTCTACCCGGCAACTGCAGCTTTCCTACTACTCGTCTATTTTTCTCGTTCGTTTTTTTTTGTATGCCAATTATAGTCTGCGCCCGTTACATTCGACATGAATTTATGGAAACCACCCACGGATATTCTCTTCGATATCCAGTTGTAAATAATTTATTTCACTCGCATTCGCTGAAATTTCCAGCCACGACACGAAATGATTATTGTATTGTACCGTTAAAACAACTATTTTCATGGCCCATTTAACGAACGTTGTCACTCACGTTTCCCACTAATTACAATGAATAATAAACCATATGAATTGTTTTATTCATCTCTGTTGTTTTTTCCTCTTTTCTTCAAAACCTACTCATTCCTAATACCTAATTATATTAAAATATAACGTTGATATTTCTAAAGCAACAATAATCAAGGTACGATATATCCGTATTGTTCAGTAAGAAAAAAATAAATATTTATACATTCTCGGCAATCTGATTCTCGTATGATGTTATCTTGTTGACAAGACAAGCTAGCTAGTAAAAAAAGTAATTGCCGGTAATTAACTGTAATTTCTCAAACCACATATCTATAGATTGTAAATTCATACAATGGCTGAATAATGAGATACGATGCACTAATTGATAATACGAAAGAAAAATATTATATTTTATTAAATACTGTGTACACAAATGTGCTAAATAAAGAGAAGAAACATTGTATCTGATACGTAATACATATTCTGGCCTCCCCCCCCTCTCTCTCTCTCATTCTGTGAGTAGTATATTATCCATTACATACCAACAACAATGGCGTATTATTGATCGAAAGTGGAAATTTTCAACACTACTCCCAATAAAAGATATAAGATATAAACTAATTAACCGTTTCAACTTTCCGAACGTTCCTATAAAATGCAAAATAAGGATATATTATAAAATATTAAATGCTTGTCTTCGTAAATTTTCGACAAAATGCTTAATCTTTTTATAAATGAAAGGGCATTTAAAAATTGTATGAAGACTGTTCTGGAAAATTCGTCGAAAGCGTTAGAAGGTATCCAGGCGCTTGGCTAGAGACGGTCGGCCAATAGCTCGAGGCTTTACTAGGCGGGTCGTCTCTTTTCAAAGCCAGATTCACGATTTTCCACGTAACAAAGACGTGGGAGAGAAATCGCAATAGACGTACGTGAAATTCTCAGGGCCCCTGCTTCCCGTCCCTGAGGTCGGCAGTCTCAAGCAACGGACGACTACTACTACTACTACTACTACTACTACACTACTCAAGGAAAACGGATCGCCCCGAGGTAGCCAGGCTAACTAACTAATTGGAAGAAAAAAAAAGCGCTCGAGACTGCTGTGATCGTTCGTTCTAAGTTTCAAACCTGCACAGTTCCTGGAGAAACAAGAACGAAAAAATTAATTTGAAGCTTCAGTGTCTGTGAATAACGGCAGAACTCTATGAAATACTATTCCCGTATATTGGTATTCTGCTCTTCAAAGTATTACTCATCCAATTTTTATTTCACGATGCAACAACGTAAAATCACTAATACCCTACCGTCGACAGTTTAATTTTTATTTTTTTTTAGTTTCTTTATTTTTAACATATACTTTTTGTCGAGAGTGATAATTAAAAATAATGTTCGCGTTAAAAAAGGGATGTAAAATAATTGTATTTTACATATTTTCATAAGTCTAGTCAAACCCTACGTACATTGCTAATAAGATTCATAATATAGCGAATCCTGAATCCTGATGATCGTTATGCGAATATAAAGTGCCTCGATACAACGGTTTCGTGCTGTTCATTCGAAACAACAAGAAAGTGCACGAGTCATAAAACAGCTGAACGGCTATGGTAAAGCAACGATTGAAAAAAGCTCGAGCACTTAAATCGATTCGAAGAGATTTATAGAACAGCTGCATCGGAAAAGTATCCCAGTGCATTACCCGGGTGGGCCGCAATTCCAATCCTTTGTTCGGTACGTCGACCAACAAGCATTAGATCCACAATTAGCCAGCTTACATTTTTTCACCGTCGATTTTCATGCATCCCCCCCCCGCAATCTCTCTCACTCTCTCTCACTCTCTCTCTCTCTCTCTCTCTCTCTCTCTCTCTCTCTATCTGTATCTCTATCTATCTATCACGAACAGATTGATAAAAATTGAGAAACGTAATTGAATATACAATTTATCAATAATGCGAGGATAAATTTTTTTCCCTCCTTTAAATTTCCCTTGCAATAAGCATAGATATTCGCATCAATTACAAACGATAATATTATATGTCAATGAACCATATTAATTCTAGTGCAACTGAAACTAAAAAAAATATCGTAACTTAGTAAACTTTCAAGGTATAAGAAATAAATTCTATACGATATGTAATTCCTCAAGTTTTAATATATAGTTAAGAATTAAATATATTAATATATGTGTAAAATCAATATAAATATATAAGTAAATACATACGATACGCTTAAAATGCTTGAAAATAACCATATTGCTTAAAACCTATTGCAATTATATTTATACGAACAAGTTTGGTTTGTAAGCGCATATAAAGTTTGTAAAAGTAGCAAATTTTAAAAGAAACGAATATTTGGAAATGAGAATAATCCATGGATCACACATATTATGTAAATAGAATAATTCCAAAGCAAATACGTATAATCAATCAGGGACTTATCCCTGAAGCTCAATGAGAACAAAGAAAGTTTTTCAAGTTATGCTTTTGCCGAAAATTGTATAACGTTAACGACGCGCCTTAAACTACGGCAATACCGATTCGAGAGATACAAAAGAAAAGTCATCGGTTTATATAGAACGGTAGGTGTAAAATAAAATTTATTATCGCTACAAGACCGAATTGAAAATTGCCAAGAGCCGCAGAACAACGACTTACGGGTTGTGAGAGATAACGGGGCAGGGGGAGGAGGCTCGCTTTACCGGAATACAGAACGACTATATACGAAACATTAGACGCAAGTCAACGCGTGTCCGATCGACTTGATGTCTCTAAGTCCCCCCTCCCCCTCCCCCGCCTCTCTCTCACTCTCTCTCTCTCTCCCACCAATATACAGGGGCTCACAATTCATCTGGTATCCGCAGCTTCCACGCAGACCAACAGGTTTCTCGTCGTGGCCCATTATTTTTCATGCAAAGGTGCGCTCGTGTTTTCCCGCGGCCAACTCACCACCACTGTCTTTGCTTTTTCGCGATAAAGCCGACGGTAACCTACTTGTGCTCTATGCATTTAAGTGTCCAAATGCCTACGTGGACGGTCTACCATCGTTTGAAGTTTTATCTTTAAACTGTCAGGGCAACCGTCGCTCGAAGGCTTCTCCATCATACTACTAACATTCATCGATTCATCTGGTTAGAGTGTAAGCTCGTTATCGGCTATTTGTTAAACGACACAATAAATAAAGTAACAGCTAAGATTAGTATCGTACGAGGCCTTTATTAATCAATGTTCCCCCCATAATATAAAATTGCCGCACTATCCGGTTACCAGTTTCGAGATGTATCACTATTATTGTTCCATCAAGTGATGCATTCAAGCTGTTTTGCCAAATGGGAGAAAAAAATTTCGACGTAAATTTGAGCTTAGATGCCTCGTAAGAAAGAATTATGAGGAAGCGCGAACGCTTTCGGGAAGGTGTAAATTGACAAAATCACCGAGCGACGTTCAAAGCCGAGGGAACTGAATACTACTCCCTGTTTACGCGGTCGACAGTTAGTTATAGATGACCTCTCAAATGACGACGTGTAAATTTTACGTAAGCGGGTAAAGCGACGTGACCTTGACACATGTCCGATACACAGATCCGATGTGCCGTGTAGCGAGCCGAAAATGTAAGATAATTGCAAAATGGCGAGCAGATTTGACGTTAGGCCTTATTATTTGAAAGGTAGAGGAATAAGGAGACCTCGAGAGCAACGATCCTCGCCACCTTGGTAAATGCAAACGACGCGTCACGCGGTATCGATAATTCCCAGCGCTAAAAACCACCACTGTACACGCGATTTGATGGATCGTCGTCGATCGAAAAAGTCGACCTGGCCGAGCCGCCAAAACAACGGTTTTTGAGCGAGTGTCCAAGGTACGGCGACGGCGCAGGCGCATTCGCGGTCCGTCGAGTTGCAGGCGAGTTCATTGGCTGGCATAGAAAGGCATCCACGTGCGAGTTGAAGAGAGCTCGCCCATGCGGGCCCATTTTCCATCGGCTTCTTTGTTCCCATCTTCAGTGCGCAGCACAGGACAGAATCCTGCGGAGTATTCTATTTAAAGGATAATAATAACGATGACGAAGAATTCGCTCGCCCGAGAAGAGGCTTGTCCGTCTTTTCCTTCGATTAAGCCGCTGAACGTAATCGACTCCCGTCCTTTCGACGATTATGTGTTAATTGGCAACTCGGTAATTTCGCGGCTTTATTTCTCGTTTACAGAATGATGCAATCGGCAACTATTTTTGCCATCGTGCGCTTGCTAGAAGCGACGTTTCGTCAGACTCGATTGTGCGCGACACTTGCAGTCGCTTGTTTAGCTTAACAATAAGAATGCCGATTGCACATTAAATGCTGCGATCACCTCCGCCGCTCGCTAGGCACAAAATTCATTATAAAATGGTCGTTGCTTATATTACATTGATTTTGCTTCCCCTCACTTTATTTTTCTTTGTTTATTTTTCGATTAACATCGCAAACGATGCGTTCGGTAGAGTAATATTCAAACGCAAAGCGCCGGCAACTCCCATGTCATTTCCCATGCGAATTATCGGCGCTAAGCGAGCGCGAATTATCACGGGAGTAATGCAAATCGAATGGAAAGAGCTCCGGATTCGACGAGTGCGCGCGACTATGCGTCATATGTATTTACTGCTAAATTTAGGCAAATGCGGTAGTGGAAAAAGTCGCCAATTTCGATGGACGTTGCAGAGCCAATAAAGCAATGGAAAACACCATTAATGGCGCAAAGTGCAAAATAGCAAGGACCACTAACGACTCATTCTGATTCCCCATGAGATCGCTCTCATCTCCTTTAGGGTATAAGCTACGTATTACTGTGCGAATTGAGTCTCGTTGAATTGTCGGCCAATGTTGTTAGCTCGACCAAAGTATTCCCAATTAGAAACTTTTTTAATGGACTTTCCCAACGGCAAGTTAACATGTTGTCAAAAGTAAAATAAAAGCTATACGTCGTAATGTAACGATACCTAGTCAATGAAGTCGTGTCAATGAATGATTTTCATTGCAAAATGTTTTTTCGTTTCATTTTAAACTTGTAACAATTAAGAATTGTTATTTATTCCTCAGAATTTTCTGCCATCGCACTATTACGATTGAAGTCATATTTTCACTTTTATCAGAATTAACGCTATTCTGAATTTACATTTCAAAAGCTTTCCCCGCATACTAATTATACCGTGTATTTTTCTTTTAAGAGAAAATTAATATCGTCGTTATGAACAAAATTTAAATTACGCCAGTAAAAAATGGAGGAAAAAGGCTAGATTGTAATTAAAAGAAATTTAACCCATAACGAACGCTAAATTATTTATGAACATTTGTAAAGAAATAAATGGATTTGAAGCAAATATACATGACGAACAATCAAGTAACTAAGAAATCTTAATTAAAATACACGAGTGTTAAACATATATGTGTTTATTACGAAAGTTAAATTCATAAATTCATATTCATATTATTTGATTAAAAAATCAACTTACATAATTTCGTTTTTGAATAGAATATAAATACATGTTTGCGTCGCAAAATGAGATTACAGTAAAAGGGGCTTGTGCGCGCAAATTCCCTCTCGCTCTTTCTCCCACCTATCGACTTGTTCTACCCGTGACCTTGAGTGGCTTGCCGACAAGGGAGTCTAATATGAGGGGGTGTGTATCGAAAGCCCTACCCTACCACTTGGCACGGAAGCGATCGATACCACAAACTTGCTAATCTCACTCTCACTCTCACTCTCTCTCTCTCTCTCACTCTCTCTCTCTCTCTCTCTCTCACTCTCTCTCTCTCTCTCTCTCTCACTCTCTCTCTCTCTCTCTCTCTCACTCTCTCTCTCTCTCTCTCTCTCACTCTCTCTCTCTCTCTCTCTCTCACTCTCTCTCTCTCTCTCTCTCTCACTCTCTCTCTCTCTCTCTCTCTCACTCTCTCTCTCTCTCTCTCTCTCTCTCACTCACTCACTCACTCTCTCCTTCATTCGAACTTTTATATTGTTCGTAAACACAAAGGCCTGCGCTTCATTTTTATTAGAATTTTTGACATTCGATACGCATATAATGCTGACTTTAAAGGAACCAAGATTGCATCAGCCAACAAGCCTCAAACGACGAACAGACGAGTCGAAACACGAGTACCGTAGTTAGGCAGAGGAGGAGGGATAATGAGAAAGAGAAGGAGTGAGAAGGTTGATGTAGGAGGGGAAGGAGGAAACGGGCTGACCACGACTTGCCGTAAGCAAGTTGTAATTGGACTCGTACATAGCATCGTCGCCGCCTTAAAGATATGGCGTATCACGAACGATTAGCAGAAGCTCCTTTATGTTCTTGGCCGACAATATGACCTGTTTACACTGATCGATCGTCCGATGGTTACGATGGTCGATACATACGCCCATGGCCTACTAAAGCCTCCTGATATCTTCTCAAGATCTTACGATGCACCCCGATTATCTGCTTGTCCGCAAAGCTAATCGCCACCCTCGGTATTGTCATGTAAGCCCGAATTGTTGATACATCGTCGCAGCTTGAAGCGACAAGTTTGTCGCACGAATCCTGAACATGCACATCACCGGTAATGGTAGAGCTTCCGTTCATGACTTCACGTTCATAATAAAACCCAACCTTTATTAAACAAAACTCGATCAATCTGCCTTGCCTCGATCTTTATTATAAAAACGAGGCTGAAGCAACGTTTTTGACATTCAAGATATTACAATGTTGATTTAATATCATAACTTGTACTTCGTGTTATTATAACATTGTCTTTAGTTGATTATGATGCGAATAATATTAGTTCAGCGAGACGCTCGCTTGTCCTAGTTACTTCATCTTTATTGTAGCAATAATATTTCAAATTCCATTGTAAAGTAATACGTATTAATTTTATGATTTTCAAATATCTAATTTTATCTATTTTAGCTACAAGTAAATTTCTCGTTATACATTGATCCTCTAATCCCCTCGTAAATAACCATTTAAATTGTACATCTAAATTATAACATTTGTATAGATACAATAACTATAAATTGATATTTAAAATTTAATGTAAGCTTTGGTTAGATTTTACAAAAATTAAACTTCATAAGAACAATTCAATATATCATGTATATTTACTGTTCAATTTTATTATTTGTATATGTATTACATGTCAATATGAGCAACATATACATTAATTAATTCATTATACGGTAAGTGAACAAATTAAGATAAAATGCATATTTAGAAAGAAATAAAAAAATGCAATATGTGTGGCTGTATAATTACTACTCATAGTTACAAAAATATGCATACCTAACCTCCAGTTAATAAAATTAATAATAGAGAAATAAACAAACAAAGAAATGAATGCTAATCTCTTCAATTTACTATAATTATACTTTGATTATATCACATATGTCATGATGACGAGTGGCAGTCACATCCAACAAAGAAACACTTATATATAGCAGAGTTCCAAAATTCAAGCGTAGAAAGGGGAAGTGACGATGGGAGAACAAAGAGGATGGGGAGGGAGGGAGAGAGAGAGAGAGAGAGAGAGAGAGAGAGAGAGAACGTACATGCGCGAGTCCCTTTATGATATCTAAGCAGTACACACATACATTCGTCAAAGTTTCTCGTTTCGAAAGCTTTCGCAGTTGTAAACAACGAATGTCAATTTAATTCGAAGAATAATGAAGGAACCTTCATATTCAATACATTAATACATTCTCGTATATAATTAAAATCTATATTATTTGAAATGTTGAGTAGTTACAATTTCCAAGTCAAATAATTCAATAATATCTTTATAGCTCGATAAAAAAACTTTTAATTTTATTTTATTTATAAAACCATTACTTGTTATTATATATAACATAATTGCCAATGTTTTAAAGCATTTCTATTGGAATACGCGACCCAAATCTATAGCAAACAAAAATTTATTCTTTTTCTACAATTTTGAATTTAATTTTTCTTCTTTTCCATTTATTTGTCTTTCAAAATTAGTAATAAAAAAACATTAAAAATATTCATTATATTTTCTAATCCATCAATAAATAAATATTCAAGAGAATAATGGTGGTTAATCAGAGAGTTACCGTTGTTAGAGTGTTGAACAGAATTGTAAAATTATTTTCAAGTTTTTTAGTTTGGTTCTTATGGTTTAAGTCTCCGAGATTTATCGTATGCACATGCCTAGTGATTGCGCCTCCCTTTGTTCTTTGTTCCATTCCTATACATATGCACAAGTCTCGCCGCTCCCAGCTCTTTTTCTTAGGGTTGCGTTCTCGCTCAATTACCATCTCTCTCTCTCCCTCTCTCTCTCTCTCTCTCTCTCTCTCTCTTTCTCTCTTCCTCACTCTCTCTCCCTCCCGCCCTCACGCTCACGTCCACTCGCCCTCTCAGTAGCTACTTCCCATTTCTCAACCATTCTACCACATCTTTAAATATACCGTTAACTACTAACCCATTTTAACCCTCCGCAAATAATGCATTCAATATTGACAACGACAATGGCTGACGATTATATGAATTGTGAGATTCAAACATCTCCACTGTTAACAGTATTTTTAATTATAAACATCAAATGTCAAATTATAAACATTGTTAAAAATGTCAAAATCATTTGGTTGAGTTTTCGGCAGTGATACTTTATACTAATGCCCGGAGATGATATTCATTTCCAACTTTCCAACATTTAAGTATAATTAATTTGGTGAATTTAATTATCCTTATATATTTTAATACAAAATATTTAAGATAATTTCATGAATATTAATGTTTTATAAAAGAATTTAGCGTCGGAAAATTTTGAAACAAACAAACAAAACGAAAAAATAAGAAAGAAAAATTATGCAACTATGATTTTACAATATTAATGCAACGAATTACAGGTTTCAACGACTTACATTGTTCGATTAGATTGCACAAACTTTGAATATCTTACAATGACATAAATTAGTTTTATTATATTATTCGAAAGACGTTTCGTGTAAACATATTAACTTTGTTTATGACCAAAGAGTGTCAGTGTCGGATTTATTTAAAGATCGAATTAAAAAAAGGTCAGGGTAGATAAGCGTTAGCTAATAAATAAATTAATACGTGTCGCGTGAAGCGCTTTGAACGAGCGGCTGATTATTATTTGCTTGAAAATTCACAGAGAAGACATAATTTGTCCATAGGAAAATTTTTCAGCTTGGGCATAATTAAAAAATATCATTGTCATATGCCAGAACAGGCGCCGAGAACTAAAATATCCGAGAACAAGAGAATGAGAGAAAGATAATAAAGAGTTTGTGAGAGTGAGAGTGAGAGAGAGAGAGAGAGAGAGTGTGTGTGTGTGTGTGTGTGTGATAGATATATACATATATATATATATATATATAGATAGAGAGAGAGAGAGAGAGAGAGGGCGGTGATGATGAATAGGGAAGGGAGGGGAAGCGATGGGAAAGGAAGTGGGTGGGGGAGGGGCGGAGAGAGGGAGTAGGAAGGGAGAAAGCACGAGCGTGTATTGCCTGTACAAAATACTTCATAGCGATGGCAGCAGAAGCGGTAGAAACGTCGAGAGTTGTCGGGGACAAAGAAAAAGAAGAAAAAAAAGGAGAAAAAAGGAGCAGGCAGTAGGGGAATGGGAAAAGGCCATGGCAACGAGATCTCGAAAAGGGAAGCGGCAGCAACAGGGACGAAAGAAGCGAAAAGGGATTTTGGGAGAAATGTGCCTAAGTGTAGATGTGGTAGTTGGTGCGTCGGTATGATCCCGCTTCTGTGTGGGAGACAAAGAGACACGACGATACGGAGGAGCGAGTGATGAAGGGAGGGTGAGGGTTGGTGGGAGAGAGGGAGGGAGGAAGAGAGAGATAGATAGAGAGAGAGAGAGAGAGAGAGAGAGAGAGAGATAGATAGAGAGCTAGAGGGAGAAGCGTAAAAGAGAAAGATGCACTGACGTGGCGCAGTTCGCCAATGGGCGACGATGTGGCGAGGGGAAGGGACGGGTAGGGCTAGGAGGTCAATTCTGCACTTTCAGCATATCATCATCTATACACGAGGTTACGGCCGAGCGTTCGTTAATTTTTTTTCCGGGATGAAAAGGAGAGCAATAATAACAGATTTTTCGGAGTAGGGGTATTTATTGATCAACGACGCTTCCTTAGCCCCGTCGATGTTTCCTTAATCGCCGATCGCGTCAAATCTCGTCGTGCCAGCCTGGAGAACCGACTCGACTTTTACGAAAGCGCAATTTTTTTGCATCGGGGGAAAATACTCCCGGGGTTTGTGCCTCTATTTGTGCAGTTAGCGAGTAGTTACCATTATCCGACAATACTTCTCGTAGCTTTTACAATCGTATGAAGTGAGTGGCGAGTTAAGTGATCGGGAGGCGCAGTAACATGACCGGGAGTGACTGAGAATACGTAATTGACATTAACGGGGACTGTAGAGTAATGGTCGGTAATTCGCACCGGCGAGCTTCGTTTAGCCATGGCTATTAAACTTTCATGAAATTTCTTTTTCACGCAATGGATTCGTAGGATCCATCCAGCAGCTTCTTTTCACCGACTCGATTCTCCTTAAAACCGAGCGCGTAACATTGGGGGCAAGGGAAAGTGAACAAAACGTATTATCGGTTAAGTTGAACTGCGCGACTAACGAAAGGTAAACAATAACGATATTACATATTATTCTTTTTACGTGGTGTTTACGAGTAAGGACCCAGAGTAAATATTCGTGTTTTGTCGTGACGTGCAATTTTCAAAGAAGTATTATTTCGTTGCTAGAACGTTTATCGCGTGTTTGAAGAAAATAGAGACAGACAGTTGCGACAATTTATAGAGGTAATATAAGAAGAATAAATAAAAATAATAAGTGGATAACAAATGCTCACCTTGCGTAGCCTCTTGACTGCGCTCGTCCTCCCGTTCCTCCAAAATTTTCTCCACCATTTTCGCTCCTGTCGATCCGCTATGCCTCTCTGCCTTCGATAATTCTCGATAACCGAAAAAGGTGAGCGGTGAACTCTTCCCCGATATCGCAGAAATATCAAGCTCCTTGACTTTTTATCGTTATAAGAATATCACTCTGTCTCAAATCACACAAACGCTCTGAAATTGCTCTTTTGCTCTTTTGCTCCTTCTCTCTCTCTCTCTCTCTCTCTCTCTCTCTCTCTCACCGGTATATTGTAATAATCGTAAAAAAGAGTCAGTCGTATTTACAAAAACGCCTATGCACTAGGTACTGATAAATGGGCGACTCTATTTCTTTCTGTCTGTTTATATATTCTCTCTTCTCTCTTTTCTCTCTTTTTTCTCTCAAAATTTTTCTGTATTCTCACGCTCAAATTCTCAATTGCTCATCTCACTCCTCGTTGAACATCAGCTGCTTGCCTCAATCCGAATAGGATAAATTGACAGGGTGACTTGCTGAACGTTCTCCAGGGGCGAATTATGTTTGTCCTCTTGCGCGTTCGCTCCCCAATATATCAGCAATGTAGTTGTATATCACAGATCGAAATAAATATTATAAAGCCTATGTATAGTGGTTTTGTTGAATATGTTGTTGTTATTGTTGTTGGTAGTGGTGGTGGCGGTGTGATGGCGGTGATTGCTGTTGTTATTATTGTTGTCGTTGGTGGTAGTGCTGGTAATGGTAGTATTAGTTGTTGTTGTTGTTGTTGTTGTTGTTGTTATGGCGATGATGATGATGATGATGATGATGATGATGATGACGACGATGATGATAATGACGACGGTGATGGCGGCGCTGACGGCTGATTCGGCTCCGCGCCAGTCGGCTACCTTCCCGATAACGAAGCTCCGGATCCGGATCTCCGTTCGCCCCCCCACCTCCCCCAACTATCACAGACTCGGACGAGTGGGCCCCTCGGGCTCTCGTCCTCTCCTCTTCGCTGCTCCTCCTCGCGCCTCCTTCCTGCACCCGCACGACACCGGTGCTGCTGATCACTGCGAATCCTCCTCTTCCTCCTCCCTCCTCCGACACCTCTCGTTGCTCCTTCGCCTCCTCTTTCTTTTCCTCCGACTTCCTCGGCAACAACGACGCTCGCACGCAGCAGCAGCAGCGTTCTAAGGGCTCGGAGGCGCATCAAAATATCTCACGATCAACACATCTGACCGCTCTTTCGTTCACCGTCCCTCACTGCTCAGCAGTTGGTTTCCGACTGAGCCCGTAACAACATGGTACCCGGAGATATTCGCGGCCGAGACTTCCCCCACCAACGAAACGCGGCCCCCGCCCGTCGACCCCAGCCCCCCGATCAGCCTCGACGATGCTGCGCAGTTAACGCGACTCACGACGCAGCACCATTCCCGTCGTCACGTACGCCACGGCGCATTACTTCCATACCCTTCCTCCCTACCCGGCCGAATCGCCCGGGTCTGGGCCTGCGTCTTCCGGACGATCCTCACTCACGAATTTGCCACAACAGCTTTTCAAACCCAACGACTATCCGCGCTCGCTATCCTCCCTACTTATCATTTTACCACTCGTTAACACAACCTTCCCTGTGTATCGTCCGATCTATCAGGCCTCGCCGCTTTAGCCCCTCGATTACGATGTATACGGCTAGTTCAGCCAGCCCAGCCAGCCAGCCAGCTCAACCAGCTCAACCAGCTCAACCAGCTCAACCAGCTCAACCAGCTCAACCAGCCAGATTCTTACGTCTTTCTCCTATCGACTCGCATCACATTACATTACTTTATTTCTTCGCCAAGATGCGCCATCCACGCGCACGCACACTCCCACGAGCCTCCCAACATCTACTTAGCGCCTCGACTTTTAAAACTTCACCTGTGACATTTTTTTTTTTTTTTTTTTTCTCTCTTTCTCTTTTATTACATCGAGCTGCTGCTTGATTCATTGTAAATGAGATTAATGCACCTAATGAAATCATCGTTAAGAGCTGAGCTTCTTCTATATTTCATTTTTGTCGCACTCTGACAACCTTCCCGACGCCAAGTGCACCTTATACTCGTCGTCCCGACATTTAATTCAATTAAACCAGCCAACACAGCCGCCCATCTAATGATATTCGTTTCTTTATTATTTTATTGATTTTCTTTTTTCGTTTTTTTTCTCTCTTTTTTTTTCTTTCTTTTTTTTCTTCCATATATTATTACTTCATTATTTCATTAAAACTGCAAGATTTTTGGCTTTTCATCGAAAAGCCCGAATACTTGGATTAAGGACTGCTTGCCACTCTTTCTGACGCGGCTTCATGACTCGTGTATAATTTAAAACAAAAATACAAAAATACATAGTCTAACCTTATGCGTCGTCGGCACAATTTTTCAGAAAACGAATATTCACGTTATGTTATTCTATTTTATTCGTTATCATTTATTTATTGCCATGTGTCAATTTATAGTTTACGTCGAATCGACAATATTACTTTTTACTCTACTTTTATAATCACATAGGCCGTGTACGTTTCGTTCTTTTAATGATATTTTCAAATACTTGAATTCTATCTAATTCTATCACTCTTTGATTATCATAAATAACCACGTAACAAGATATACTTTAAATTTAATCTCAATAGCAAATCCATGGTCACATTATTAGTAAATAAATAAATAAATAAATAAATAAATAAATTTTTTTTTTTTTAGATGTAAATTAATAGGATTTCTTTAAGCTTCAACAATATGCATACGTACACATATTAAAAATGCAATTTCCGACTATTTATTTTTAATTTTAAAAAATCGCTTATTATCAGCTTCTACACAAATTCGCGGTATTTTTCTTTCTGCTTAGACATGCATATCAATAATTTTTCGTTAAAACTGTCCATTAATTTGATATTAATGACGAACGACTTTATTAATTCAATCGATCGATGTTTATGAGCAAAAAAAAATTATTTATCCAGAGTCAAATATAACGCAGGGAAATTAATACAAAACAAAAAATTAATTATTTAATAATTATTTAGTAATTTAAATTGGCATTTGGATCTAGAAATAGCGTATGTCAATTGGGAAACGATTTGTCAAATGTCGGATAACGTGGAGAGTTTGCGATAGTCGTACATTAAAGTCGTTCGGCATTTTAATCGACGAGCTAACATTAACATAACTTCGGTTGCTAATAAAACAAAGCGAAAGGTTGCATTAAAAAGCTGGAAAAAAGCTTAAAAATCCAAACGCTCATCGTCCGTCACGAAGAAAAAGAGGCATAGAAGAAGGAAGACTCAGCACTGTCGAGTCTTATCAACCCGGCCGGTTTCGCCAACTGTTTTTCCCCCACCCTCCTCACCCGCAACTGCCGACTCGTTCTCTCCAAACCCCCCCCCCCCCCCCCCCCCCCCCCCCCCCCCCCCCCCCCCCCCCCCCCCCCCCTGCCCTTCTCTCGTCGCTCAACCCCACTGATCGCGCATCGACTCTCCCACTCTATCCGCTCCCTCTCACTCTCTTCCACCGTTGCTCGATATTGGCTGTGTTTTTTGTAGTGCGATGTTGCTGTTCGCGACGATTCCACCCCACGTGTCCCCCTCTGCGCCTGCATAATGCTGGCCTCGCGGCAACGATCGGATGATGAAACATTTCAAAGTACGACGAGTGCGATGACAATTTCGGCATGGATCGACCGGTTTTATCATTGCCGGGCGCGGCCATTTCATCGCGCAGCCGCGGCTATACTATTCGACGTACTGCGACTCTATTAATAATAAGTGAGAGTCGATTACTTGTACGCGAGAGAAAATGAAAGAGAGTGAGTGAGTGAGTGAGTGTGTGAGTGAGTGAGTGAGTGAGTGAGTGAGTGAGTGAGAGAGAGAGAGAGAGAGAGAGAGAGAGAGCTATGCGTGAGATATCGTCCTAAGACTTTTCCAAAAAATTTGCTATGTACTTTTTACAGTATTGCGTTTACCAGGAACATTTTAAGTAACAGATTTTATTGAATTGTATGCGATGATGAGTGAGCTCGATTTTTTACATATCTAGGATTTAAAATATTTTGTTGACGGTGCGCGATATTACCGAATCCAACTAAGTATATACTCGTCATAACCACAACCGTGTACCATCAACTTTTATTAGTCTTTTATCTGCCTAAATAGTATTAGATAGAAATTATTATTGAACAGCTGATGGTACGATCACGAATTATGTGAATTCATTAACGAGCCAAACATCTTTCTCGAAAACATGATTACAAATTGCTTTTGCTATCGTATACATTTGAAACTTTGCATCGTATATGCACGACGTAGCATTACGAAGAGCTACGAGCGCAACTTTTACGTATAACTAAGCATATTGTAATAAAAGAGGTTTATCGATGTTAACGCACCCGGTCATATAATAAAGATTCGCATACTATGTACCGTCGGCGTATTAAAGTAATAGATTAAAAATTGATAAGGCAAATAATGATAATAATAATGAGAAAAGGTTGCGATATAAGTACTATGGCGATATGTAGGTTCGCGTGAAAAACCTTCAATTGTCTTCTATCATTTTATTTTCAATTTTTCCATAAAATTGAATAATATTCCTCGTATCGATCAATCATAAATTGTCACGATTTAGCATTAACGCTCATACTGAACTACATTTAATGATCGCAGCCTAAATTAAAATTAATATTCAATTTTATTACTATTAATTAAATACTCCCACCCGTGGCATTGTTTTAATTATAACATTAATTTATTATAAATTAATTTCAAAATCATTGTGGTTTTTTTTCCCTAAATTATACATGTAAACTCGATAGTGTGTCAGATAAAAGTGTAACGTAATATCGCGAGCAGCTCGAAACTTCGCTCTTAAACAATTCTATAAATGTCAAGAATAATAATTGATGAAAATCTTGCCATATTAATGGCCCAAACAACTTTCCATGCATTTTCATTAGAATGCGGCTGTCACCATGCCAAGTTTTAATATATTAGTGATATTTCCTACCTTTTCCACATGTCGGTCGATCGTTGTACCAACAGGATATTTATTTTTCATTGACCGTTTTGTCGCCTTAAGTTTGATAATCCAAGGGTTTGGTTGCCTCCATGATCTTTTATCTTTCGCCTAAGGGGCAAATTTAGTAACTCTAGTAGTCCCTTATCTCAGTTTTACTTTCTAATTTATTTATCATTTATCTCAATATAAGTTTATCACTATTATTGACACTAATTTAATCAATTATTGAAAATTCGATATTTGTCACCAAAAATTGTTTATTACATTATACGTATTTCTTTTAATAGTAATAAATTTTCAATAACAACGTAAAATCAATTTTCAATAGGATTTTTAGTCATTATTAATTTTAATTGATACAACCTTGGTCAATATTATTATTAAATTGATAACTCAAATTTATCAGCTTACGAAAATTTTCAATGTCATTTATATTAATGACATTCATTTGCATTACAATTGTAAAGCTGTTCATAATATTAAAATCTATTATTCATTTTCAAGTTAATATTTATATTCGTACGCTTAGAGTTTAATGTTGATTACAATAAACGTACGTCATTGAGACAAATTTTACGTATTATTATTTGTAATACGGAGCAAACAGTCCAATTCGCAACACATATTGTTGCAATTACTTTTTTTATAGCTTCGATAGAATTATAATGTTTAAAAACTTACCATTTGCCTTATATATTAATAATAAAATGTAATGAATATTGAAAGAAATATTATCATATTTAATAATTATCATATAATAATTTTTTTTCCTTCTCAAATTACCTTGAACCGCAAGACAACTTTATCACTACTTAATATAGAAATTCAAAAAAAAATATCTCATATTGCAATGTAAACGCGAAGTGACAAAAATACTTTCTTCTTTTTTCTTTTTCTTTTTTCGTCAAGATATCAATTATTTATATACATTTTTTCATCAATTTGCGTGTGACTTTTCGTATAAGAAAAACTCTACTTTGATAATGAAAAGCACGTTTTAACCCAATGTCTGTAGATGTAAATTTCGAATTATCACAATTGGCTGATATATACTTTATAAAGCGTTCGTGTTTGTGTATCTTTATTAGTCATGCAATCAAAATTAATACAAGTACAATTTATAATATTTGAGACTGGAAAAGAAATTGTCTAAATTATTCTTGCATTTGCGAATTAGATTTATCGTATTAAATATTAATAACATAGAGTATTAGTAGGATCTAAATGTCTTTCTTATTCAGGTTTTTTTTTCAATGTTATTCTTATTTTTTCTTTACTATTGAAATTTATATGCATAATTTTTTAATACAAAAAACTTTAATAGTTATAATTTAAAATTACATTTTTAATAGAAAGAGGAATGATATTAAATAAAAGCTTAACGATCAAAGGATATTAATTTATTAATTAATCTCAACGAACAGCTTAATTCAATTATCTCATATATACAATATGTTTCAATTACTGGTGCTGTCATACAATAATAAAAAATATGTAATAAAAGCTATATAATAAACAATAGACAAAACATATTAAAAGCTGTAAATGATACTTATAATACTTTATTAGGTTATTTATTCTCTTGATAGGCTAAATAGAATTTTTTACTTATCCTCATAAGAAGGACATGTGATGTATTTTCAATTAAAGTCAACTGTTTAGTTTTTTTTTAACTTTTATTTAAATAAGAATTTCTGTGCATACTTCAAATTTTCAACATTAAATGATTAAGTAATTTCTAAGCGTACAGATTTAAGTTTACCGATATAAAGACAAATACCGAACTGTATAAGCAATAAACAAATCTAAAATTTTTAAAAAGTTTATTTTCCGTAATTAAAAGTTTTACGAAAGGTTATTTACAAAAACATTTGCTTATGTAATTCAATTCTTTAACTTTAAAATCAAATCAAAAAAAAAAAAACAAAAAAAGAAAACAAAACAAAAAAAACAAAAAAAAAAAACAATCTATTAAAGTGAACTCATAAGCGTCGTGAAAACTTTAAAGTTATTTTATGCAATACTATTTATCATTAGAATAGAAGTAGTTACTGTAATGAAAAAAATTACTTGTGTAGGCCTCTGTGCTGTAACTAAAGAACAAAACTTGTAAATATTTAACATTGAGGTTACGACCATCAAGTTGATAAAAAAAAATTTGTTTCTAAAATGACATTATTAGCTCACGTTTGTCGCACATTATTTAATGTTCTGATTTTATTACATAATAATTAATGATTTCATTAAGCCACTAATTCATATATTGTATTTTACAATGGGTTTTTTTATTCACTTAATGTGATAAATATAGATTGTAAGATTTTAATTGAATATATTTCGGAACCGTTAGGGAAACAAATCAAAGGTATATTTATGTTTAAACGTTCAACAACTAAAAATTCTATGATAATTAAGGGATCAGTTATATGAAAAAGCTTTATCACAATTATATAATTACACTAAATATTATAATATTTGAATTGTTTTATATTTTGATGTCTATAGTTATAATATTGAATCGAAATAAATAATTAAACTTAATAATAATTTAAAAATTAAATAATACTCGTACTATACTTTCGAGAAGTTAAAAAGTATTGAATATTCTGATTAAATGATTGGTAATGTCTTTTAAAAAGAATTATTGGTAAAATTGTATTTATTTTGTGTATAAAAATATTGAGAAATATTCCCATAGACAACAATCATTATAATTTGCATTGAGTAAAGCTTTAGTTATTATACGAATTTATGATGTTACACATATAAGTACACGAATCAAAAATATTTTATTGTGAAATAAAAGGATATTTCAACTTTGAAAGTCTTGGCTATAATCTCGAGGCTCGATATGGACAGTCGAAATAAAATTGTAATCACTTTTTATACGCATATTCTCACTCTTTCTCTCTCTCTCTCTCTCTCTCTCTTCCTCTTGCATAGGTACGTAACAGACTGATTTAAAACTTGAATCTACAATCAAAGAGTAAGAGCGAGCTGTAATTAGAAGGGAGAATACGAATATACGTCAGTGAAATTTAAGCACACTCGAGATGGAGAGAAATTATTATTTTTGAAGTTACTAATTGCTTGTAATGGGGCAAAGCTAAAAACTAGTGTAACGGACGTTACGTTCTTAACTTTCTTATAAAATTTCGTTCGTGTATTAATAAAAGCCGTGGGCGCAAGTAAATCATTGAGTGAGTATATTGTTGGCGAAATCTTATCATATTATTAAATTAATTTCGGTAGTCACATCTTAGAACTCACTTTAGAGTGATAATCTGATTTAAAAATTGCTAACTTTAGGGCTCTTTAAATAAGCTTCAATTATCAACTAAAATTAAACTCTGTTGACGAATTATTTGGATTTGAAACCGTGGAGAAATTTTAAATAAATTTCTTTTATGTCTTACATTCTCTTTAATGGGTAGCCAAAGCAGTTGATTAATCGAAAACCTTACACCGTGCAATTTTATACATGTAACTGAGTTCATTCAACTAGTTGATGTAATCACTGCACAGAGAGTTCTGGTTATTCGAGTCTAAGGGCAAATAGGTATCTTCTTCGCATATTCAACGTTGAGCTCATACTGAATTTCAGTTATTTATGTTCGGATAAGGGAGCTCCGAATTTTCGGAGCCAAATTATGCTATTAGGCTGTACTCAATATTTGCGTGTTAAATGATTAAAACAATAAGTCCAAGGATTTGAAGTTGAAAATCAATCATCAGAATACCAATGGGTATAATAGATTTGTAAAATTACAGAGCATCCTTTCGCCCCAAATTTGCAATTTCACCTTTTCGATTACCATACCATTCGAAAATGCGACGAGGTGCTTTCTTTTTGCATATATATTTTATTTTTTCAACGCTCTTGATCGCGTTGTATCGATTTCATTAAAAATTTAATATTGAGGTCATTGAACATAGGTTCTACACCCACATTATTAAGTTTCGGTCTATTTTCAAACAACGATAAAAATTATTCTTAAGCAATGCTTTTTTTTCAGTAGAAATTGAAAAATACTGTTCCAGCATTATCAATACATTGATATATCTATAAATGATAGCATTTATTTTTAAAATCGATTAAATTAAATAATATAGATTGTATAGAAAACAAGGATATGACAGATTGGTATCTAGTCATTTTAAGAAATGCATTAATAATAAATTTAATGATTTTACAATTATAATGGACCAAGAGTGAAAGATAAGAATATGGGTAAAGGAATAAGGCAAATCAGCCATCGCAACCATTAGTGTTGACGTATATCAATAATACAGATCTTAAAATCACATAAGAAGCAAAACTCGATTAATTTCGTTTGTGTATTTTCAAACATAATTTTAAGGCGATTTTAGAACAGTCCATTAGAATCTTAGAAAATGCTAGAATTATTTACTACTAAGCTTCTGTTAAAAATAATAGAATTACGATAATGGCAGTTCGAAGTTTATAAAAAGTAAAACTGAAAAACGTATAAGTAATTGCAAATTATATTTACTGCTAAACATGCATAAAGTAAAGTCAGAAGTGGATAAAATTTATTGGTTCAACGCTCGTTTCTTCCATTCCAACGTTTATTACACAACGTCTGGCCAACGACCGACAATACAACTATGCAATGTGTGCTTATATTACGGTACATTTATGGCGAAGATGGCGATTCGTGATTAATTGCAATTCGGGGCCTCGAGCACTCTTCAGTTGTACCTGGACGCATTCATTTAAGTTCATTTAAAAGAACGACTTCATTTAAGTTTAAGATTCAATACATTGCCATTGTGCTAACTTATATATATATATATATATATATATATATATATATATATGGTGATATCTAGTTGTAATACAAAGAAACAAGTCGCATCGCCTCTTATACTTATACCAATACATGGACAGACGGTGTTGAACGTGCAGGTTTAGCGCATCAACACCTTCCGACAAAATTAATGAAACAGTCGACATGTAGGATGCTTTATAAAAACTTTTTATGTGAAATAGTAATTAGTATATTATTTTTTTGTTTTAAAAATGATAATAAATAACGACAATTTTATATTATACATTGACCAAGTTTCATAGTAACATTTAGTAATAATATGCAAATAACATTTACTTATAAATTTAAGCGATTCATACGTCTATTATTTATTAGGATTTTTAATTATAGGAGCAGAAAAATATCATAATCGTAATTCTTAATTTATTTATATAATATTTAATTTGACTTGTTCAGATATGCATTGATAAAAAAAAGTTTCACAATAATCGTACGAGTATCAACACCGATAAAGAATATATAAGTCGTATGTATGAAATCATATGCGCGATGCAATTGTTCTCATCGTATTGTTAAATATCTAAGATGCGGTTCATTTTATTTTGAAAAATTCGGCATTGCATTGCTTGTTGAATATATAATAAACAAAAATTTTATAATAATTGGTTTGATTTGCTACATTGAGCTTTCCTGCATAAATGCGATGTATTGAATTTCATTAGGTCGCAAAAACAGATAGCGCGAGCACAGTTCTCCCCAAAAATATTTATCTGTCTCTTGCATTATACATAAGTCTTATTTTATAAAAATATCTAAACACATTTAGCATATGTGTTAGCTAGCGTAGATGAGATTATTTGGCTGATGTTTTACAACTTAGTACGTGAAAAATAGCAAATTAATATCATTTATACCTATTTGATATTATATAAAAAACATAAAGTTAATTAAATTGTTATTCATGTAATAATAAATAATAAAGGTTAATAAATAGTTTAATAACATATTAATAAGAATGGGTGTTATTTAATTGATAGTAAAATATTTTTTTAATAAATAAATAATAATATGCTTGATTTTTTTTTATTATTCATAATTATTAAGTCGCGGAATTCTTATTATTAATTAACTTAAAAATATTTTTACGCTAAAAAATTTTGTAAACAATATTTTATCATAAAATTTGAAAACTTTAACACATACTTATTAAATATTTACATACTAATAATATATGTTTTATTAATAATGCCAATTTTTCAGATAAACAAAATTAATAATATCTAATCCTATTACAATAAAATCTCGTATAAATACTAAAATTGAGCTATATCGATATAAATAAAGAGACATAATATTATGACATTAATTATACAAAATCATGGATTATTGAGTAGCTAAGCAGATTTAAATGTATAAAGTAGAATTTGGCTCGAATAATTAATCTTATATTACAAGTGCCTATATTTACAATATAATTACGCTATTGCAATAAATAATAAGCACTGATAATTTATACGTCATACACACGCGCACACAGGCACGCACTCGAAAATACTTTCATCTAAAAAATTTTTATGTATTAAGTATATTTTTTAAGAGTATAAGAATACCAAGCTTACAAAGAAATTAGATGATGAATAATGTAATAAATAAATATATTGGAATACGACAAATTTAGTATAAAAAAGTATTATACAAATTAGTAGCCAAAAGCTAGTATATAGAGACAGATTTTCAGTGCTAAAAAGAAAGAATAGTTTGAACGATTAATTTAATTTTAATATCAATTGACAATATTTTACTATTCTATTTATATTCAAAATATTTCATGCAGGTACACGGACAAAAAATCCTTCATTGCTTTTCAAAATAATGATTATTACATTAACAAAGTTAAAATTCTATCTTCTTACCTCTACGTTATATTATCTTTATACTTTTTATTTTAATTATTCATTTGGTGAAGAATATTTAAACTTTTTTTCATTATCCGAATATCTTCTTTTATATTTTCACAAGTTATCGCGAATGAAAAAATAAATTAAAATCTTATTATGGTATTTTAATATTTATAATTCTGTTGTGCATTTTCGACATTATTTCTCAATAATTTCGTAATTAACGTATAAGGCGTAAGTAAATTTGATGAATTAATGGTATAATAAGTATACTTATAGGACAGATGTAAGGGCGAAGAATAATTATGAATATATTTCAAACCTCAGTTGTCCCATTGTAATCCTGATCTAATCAGAAAAATTGCAAAGCCCAATAAAATTGTACTATGTATGATATTTTTAAGAATTTATATCATATAAAATATTTCTAATACAGACGTAATTTTGATTAGACTGATGAGAATTAATTATGATATGTAAACCTTTTAAAATACAAGACAATACGTGCACTTTGAAATCAGTATAAATTATAAAACAATTTAGTAAAATTGTGTTCTGCATAAGTTGTAGCATTTATGTTTTAACCAAATATTTTATGAATATTTTATTAACCAATATTTTATTAACCAAGAATTTTCTAGTTTTTTTTTTTTTTTTTTTTTTTTTTTTTAAATTTTTTTTTAATTTATGTAAATTGTATGAAATGTAAATGTATTCGATATCGTATACCACGAGAAGCACATGAAAATTAAAGGGAAAAGAAAATAATATTATTGATGATGTTGATATTACTAAGATCTTAAATAATAATATACTATTCTGCAAAACATATATAACGAAATATTGATTATAGTAATTGACATATTGATAGAACATCAGAATAATATTTCAATAATATAAATTAAACAATTCTCAACTTTTGATTATATTTAATAATAAATAATAAATATTGCAATAATGTTTGAGCTTCTAGGATAATTTTCATTTTTTCTATTTTTCAAAACATGATAGGTAATCGTTAACCGCATCACAGTGTTTATTGTTTATTGTTCGCAAAGCTTATTATATTTCAATAGAAAAAAATATTGATAGTTATAGAAGAAGTTAAAAAGTTGTAGAAAAACAGGGCAGGGCAGAAATTGTAAATATCAATAGATAAATCGATAAATAAATACTTTGCTTTTACGATATTATATTTAATATTTCGTGCATGTGGATATAGTTTCGGTTTTAAAAGGTATCATTCAATTCAATAATTAATATTACATTTGCCGCTTTACAATTTATTTTACCGACGATGATTTGACGATGATGTTCTATTAATTTTATTTTATTATTTTGATTTTTCTCCTCGCTCTGGTTTACCCTTATAATTTTAGATATGCAGGACGCGACAAAAAGCAATTAATCCATGCATTTTTAACATAAAACTGTATATTATAAATAGAAAATTTTATTACATATTGGCTCAGTATGTGTAAGGAAAAATTAGAAAACGAATAGTCTATTTGAATCATGATTTTTCTTTATTATAATTAGCTATAAAGTTAATTATAGATCATTGATTGTGCTTAAGAAATTCAATTGCAATGTATCTTGAGCTTTTTATTATTAATATATATTAAATATAATGTTATTGCGATTAAAAAAGACATATGTAACAACGTTTGATATGTGTCAAATAACAGACGGGAATAAAATTTACTTATTTCATAAAACGTATTCGTGAAAATATTTGTAACAGATATGGTTTTACACAATTTTTTTTTTTTTTTTCACAATTATACTTGTGCATTGAAATAAAATAAAAAAAAAAGAAAAAAGAAAAAAAATGGAACGATGATTCAAATAATAATTTGAATAAGTTTATCTAACATGAATAATTTACAAATTTAAACTAATCTGATGAATAATTATCAGCAATGTCACAGTTTTTATAAAAATAAATAAATTTTGAATATTTACCAATAATATAATGCTTTATTTGAAATTTGCTAGAATTTATTTTGAAAATCAATAATTATGAAAAACAATTATTGCTCGAATATCATTGGTAACAAATAAACAAATAAATAATAATTAGTAACAAATAACATTAAATACATTCGAACATTATGAAAATCTTTTATTTTTTCGACAATGACAATAATATACTTCCAATTGATTATAAAAAATAATAAAGTTAATTCTATTATTTTGTATTGTATAATGACTATTTATATTGTACTTATATTATTCTATTATATTATAATTTATGTAGTTGAATAACAAGAATACCTGCAAAAACGGAAACTTTTTTCTTTTCATTTTCCTCTTCTTTAAACTAAACTGCTAGTCAGAATTGTAATAATGACCCACCCTAATTTATAATATTTATCAATTTACTAATCATCCTTTAAATTATTGAAATAAATGGAAGAATATCAATAGCATTTCTTAACATTGAATCGAATTTTTATCTTAAATATTAAATGTATCGCTATATTAATTGAGAATTATATTATGCAATGAAGAAAACTCGTGGAATTTTATCGCTATTGAAATAACAAACATACATGATAATAAAAATATCGTGAGCTATGGCTTGCTTAATTATTAAAGAATAAAGTAAATTTATTAATTTTCTTAATGCAATAACATTACTTTACTGTATAAACTATTTTTTTTATTTAGTTGTTAAAAATACCGTATAATGAATACCATATTTTCTTTTTTGTTAATTATTCCTTAAATCTATATTGAATTATATTGCATTCATATTTTCTACAAACACGTTAAATTATTTCAGTCATAATCTAAATATTTTTTCACAATACTAATATATCTATATATTATTGACATATAGCCTTTTTTATTTAACTGACTTAAGCACTTTTGTCATAACGATTGATATATTTTTCACGATTTCATAATTACATTTGCAACTATTATTCTTTAAATGGATTGACTTAATCTATGTATTGTAAGACTACGTGTTAAACTCTGCGAATTAAAATATTCTTTGAAATAATGCTTGCGATAGTTTCTTCAAAGTAATTTTTCTTATTAATTTTATGCATACATATCTAATATCACGAACATTTACGCATTTGTATACGGTGGAAATTTTTCTTTTTTTTCTCCCTTTTTTTTTCTTTTTTTTTTCTTTTTTTTTCTTCTTCTTTTTTTTTTAATAAGAATAATTTCGGACCTAATATATTACAATCAATGATACACGATTTCTATTTAATTGTTTTTATTACTCTCATAGATTATTAAAGCTTATTAAAGAATTATTAAATGAAATAATGATTATTATATGTTTTTACTTAATCGTTATAGGGAATTCTTTGAATTTACATGAATTTAGTTTGTTTACAACCTATCAATTAGATTTTCTTCCCAATTGATATTTCCAGTAATTTTTTTTTGTTCTAATGTTTGTGTTTAAAATCAAAATTCATAAACATCAACTAATTTCGTACTCATACGTTTTACTTGCCAATTTAAATAATATCTATTTTTATGGAAGATATAAATAATCCTCATCAGAGATGGTCTTACAAGAACAAATTACGACGTACCAAGAACTAAACATTGCAAATATTATGAAGCAAATAAGTGCACAAAAATTTTGGAATAAGTAATAAAAAGAGTCACCTGTGAAGAATGTAGATGAGTAAAGGTTAGTGATTTTCCATACAATCAATTACTTGTAAATATTTTAACGTAAATTCGTTCGAGACAAAAGATGTGTCATTCACATTAAATTTAAATACATTCGTTTGTTTTCATTTTTATGCATAATGTTCTCTCGCTTTTTCTCCTTCTTTATTTCCTACTATTCCACTACCGCACGACTTCTAGGTACTTACTCCGTCGTCGTCGTCGTCGTCTCTCTCTCTTTCTCTCTCTCTCTCTCTCTCTCTCTCTCTCTCCTTCTCTCTCTCTCGCTCTCTCATTACGTTCATTTTCTCGTAACATTCTGTAAACTTTGCGTTTCATTTATTTTTTTTCTTAATCTTATATTTCTTAAATACACGTTGTTCGCTCAATTTAACGCATTTTTTAATCACCATCTACATCTTTTTTTAATAGAAATACACAAAATGTAGACAAAATCGAATTTATCGATTTATTTTTTTATTTATAAATCATAACAATGATCTACAAAAGATATATAAATTAGTAATAAAGTACATTTCAACTACAATCGCGGTGAAAACTAAAAATATGTCGAACAAACAAAAAATTATTATTTTTTCCGTTATTTTAATTTATATTTCACGGAAAAAGTTGTAATAAAACAACAAACAAATTACTTTTGATGTAAAGCTACAATTTCCAGACGTAATTGTATATATATATATGATCTCTCGATATCGTTCTCTCGAATATTTTTAATTGTTTCATAAATGTCATATATTTTGTTAGACTTTATTTATCGTTCTAAATCTTTAAATTTATACATATAACTATTTATTTAATTACAATTTTGTTAAAAATATTATTACAGTCTTATACATTAAAGTTAGAAATAATTATAATAAATTATTAAATACTTATTTAAAATCTATACACGTAAGTAAATAAAAATGTCGTAACTTTGCTACTCATTTTTTTTTTTTTCAAAAATAAAAGACTTCGTACTGAGTTTAAACAATTTTTAAATTTCATAAATAAAATTTTCGAAATTATGTATATAAGGTATTTATAAAAGAACTAGTGAGCGGTAATTTATATTTGGAAGTAATTGAAATATTACTACATAAACTCGAAAAATGTTATGTTTATAAAAATTGCAAGTACGTGATTTATTAATATCCTTGAATATTTCGGGAATTAGATTATACAGTCCTTTGTATTAATAGATCTTGTAAGTACCGACTAGGTAAATGAGCTTAAAAATTAAATCAGCTGCTTATAGATTACTTATATCAGTCATAGATTTGTATTACTATAAAAATATATCAGTTTTAAACTGATTGGTGAAAAAATATCATTATTTTTCTTGAATTTATTTAGATACTACATTTAAATACCTTCGTTAAAGTGATTTTTCTCTATTAATTCACTCTATGATTGGTCAATATTTTTATTTGAATTAATTCATTTATTAATTATGATTTCAAGGAAATTCGATAGCGTGGGTAATATCGTTCTTCATTAATTTAATTAATTTAAATTAACAATTTTTTTATTTGTGATCGGATGGTATGAATTGTGATTTCAAATGTTTATTATAAATATATAGTATAGATGGAACAATTTGATTTTTATCCTTATTCGGATGGAATTTCATATTTAAAGTGTAATTGCGCACGAGAGCTAAGTGTATTGTTGAATTTAATCAGACAAACAATTGTATTTTTACGAATATTTTTATAAACTAAAAATTATGTCAAGTTTATAATCTTAGAGTTTTGAAACTCTGGAAAGTACATGTGCTATTTCTGGAAAAAAAAAAAAAAAAAAAAAAAAAAAAAAAATACAATGTCTGTATGTGTAGGTAAATATATTTCTTAGCATAAACGGCGCTCTTCTTTCAATTTTCAATAACAATATAAAAATATCATGTTACTAATATAATTTATAAAAATAATTAAGGTTTAAATTATAATGAAAATATTTATTTTAAAACGAATATGCAAATATATATTTAGTCAAACAATCATTTGTAAAAGATATAGAATATTTCTTACGTGTATATATTAGGCTGCAATAGATTTAAAATAATTTTTGTCCATCATCATTATCGCTATAAAGGCGCGTATGAATAAATAAAATTAGATAATAAAAATAGAGTAATTATTTAAATGGAATGATTATATAATTATTTAATATTCCTCTATTAAATATGAAAATAAATTAAGTATAAGAAAGTTTCTCTTTTCTCATAGTATTTCAACATTTAAATTTCAATTACTCATAAAAACAATATTATTCTAAAATTATAAAAACAATCAGAGAAGTTATAATTATGAATAGCTAATAATACAAATAAAAGGGAGAAATTACAGATTTGTATATTTGCAATATTCCTTATTATTCCGTAATTATAGTTCAAATTGCCGTATAGTAATCTGTTTTTAATTAGAATTCACTGTATTAGTCATTAAATATGATAAAATTAAAAATTCAACACATCCATTAGCAATATTTTTTAACAAATGATTTCCAATATTTAAATTTATATATTTGTATAATTATTAAGTGTATTTATACATAATTTTCTTAACTTGAAATAATTATATTTTTCAAATGTTAATACAGTTACTTTCAATAATCTTTTACTACTTGTTTAATTTTAAGCAGCATATTCATAGTCTATTATCATTTTAGTTATTACTTAATTTTGTTATTTCCATTTAATAATTCATTAATCGCGTATAATTTATTAATTGTAGAATTACGAGACAGTTTTATGTATCAAAGAATTTATATCACATATGCACATTAATTTACAGCTGTGTAAGATTTATATATATATATATATATATATATATATATATATGTACTTGGACAAGTTTCTATTACTTTGTGAGAACCTGTGATTGACATTATAAATTTTCGTTCGTTACTATTTAAATTATATATTTGATTTGACCATGTTTGGCGCATCGGCACAGGATGTAGGCGTTATAATCATGCGGATAAATCTAACCGATGCAAAGTTGCATGTATAAGTAACAACGCTGGCTCGAAACTAGTTCTTCGATTTAAAATTCTCAACTTTCTCCTTTTATCTGCAAAACAATATGTACATTACGTTCGTTAAAATCCAAAGCACCGCTTATCTGAAAATATTATGGTTATCTCAAAAGAAAATATATTTCGATAATATGATTATTTAATTTATTTTTAATAAAATTATTATAAATACGATATATATATTTAAAAACGATGGATTAAATATTAATAGAAAATTTAGAGTTATGCTCTTTCAAGGTTAAAAAAATCCCTTAATAAATTATACTTGAAAATTACATTTCAAGTTTACAGTTGAAATTGGCAATACTTAACATTTAAATATATATATATATATATATATATACTAGTTGAAATTTATTTTTAGGCAATTCTCGTTCTAATAATTAATTATCTTAGATTTAAGCACTATCGTACTTCATTCAATTATTTACTGTGTTAATTATGTATCTATATTTATTTGATTTGCCTTACTCTTATAATCATTCTCTCTTAGTCTGTGTATTATCAATTATTTTAGCGTTTATTTAAATGCAATTTTGATACATCATGGTGTAATATTGAAAATTAATTAGCATAGGCAAGCCGGTTGGAGATTTTATTTATTAATCAATTATTTGACGCCAGTCGTTGATTAAACCGTTAAATAAACTCTAAAAAACGTAGACACAGCACAGAATGGACATGTGAATAATCTCATTAGCAAATAAATACTATTGTCTTGCATCTTTTAACTTTCAGTGTGTGTGTGTATATATATATATATATATATATATATA